>NW_020526215.1:0-79356 GCF_003368295.1 Carassius auratus
TTATCTATATATAAATGACATTAAAAGTTTTCATTATACACTATATAGCTGTTCATATTTGATGAATCTTGGGGTAGACAGTTGAATCGGTGTCCATTGCAAACCGTTTCGGATTGAACTGTCTCTGGGAAGCACAGTGAGTGGGCACACTTGGTTGAGACGGTGTCTGTTTGCGTGTGCCAGCATGCCAATGAGGTGCCACTGACAGACACATATGTACCAAGAGCAACTGGGGGAATCATGGGATCCATGAATAGCTGCCTGGGGGTGGGTCGGGAGACCAGGGTGGAGCGCTTACAAAGCCCTATTGAGGTCGGCACACCGGGCGCTAGACTGACACTGAATCAAGTGACATGTGGGGGATAAAGAGTGCAAGAGGCAGGAAGCATTATCCTTCATACAAAACGATGAAGCAGAATGGTATAACGCTATATATAGCATATACACTGTATATGGACCTGTAGAATGACAGTTTAAACGATCTCGACCTTTGTCAACTACCACAAACATCTTTTGCCCCCATATTCAATGCTTACTCAAAACAGCTTTCATGTCGTTAGAGTACACATTAGAGAATACTATGGAAGTCAATAGGGTCCTGATACTATTGCCCACATTCTTAAAGATATCTTCTTTTATGTTCAACAGAACAAAGAAACTCAAAAGGTTCGCAACAACTTGAGGGTGAAGTAAATGATAGCAGAATTTTGTCTTTGTGATCCTATTCGTTCACCACAAAATTCGACATTGATCTTGTTATCATATTCAGTGATCAAAATCACATTATATTCTTGCCTTTTAATTAGGCATATGCAAATATTAGGCTTGTTGAGTATTGAACAAGCTCTATACCCCCCCCCCCCCCCTCGTGTTTTTCTTACCATGGAGGTTATTAAAATGTTTTGAATCTATCTAGAAGTACGTTAATATACATCTCCATTCAATATGCAGAGATTCAATAATAAAGCCACTATGTCTTATGCTTTATTTCATAATACGATTCAAATTACAAAGTGTCCAAGCACTTTTTTTATTTTATTTTAGCTTGTGATATGCAGTACATCCCACAGATAACAGAGATGCCAGTCAATGAAACTTACAGAAAGAGGATCTATTGTCCCTGGTGAATGTTCTGAATTTTGTTGAAAAACTTGATTCTGCCATAGGCCTATACACTTATAAGGCTGACTCTTGTAAAGAAAGCACTGTGATGAAGGCTTCTTCTCAACTTTTAATAAAACGGATGTGTAGGTAGATCTATGAATTTTTTTGAGCAGCTGAAGAGAGAACAGGAAATTGTCAGACAACAGGGGAGCTCTATCTATAGTCACATTAGAAGCTGAGATCAAAAGTTCAGCTCTTAATGCAGGTCTGCTTCTAATTTGTATATGAATGCAGATTGCTATTACATTTAGGATTTGCATCCCTGCACAAAAAAAAAAAAAAAAAAAAAAGAAAAGAAAAAAAGTTACATAACAGAATATCTGACAGAACAATTAGCATGGCCTACAGATTCAGAGCTAAATGCCCTTGAGAGACTTTCTCTTTTATCCATCCAGGTTTGACATTTTTTTATTGGCCAAAAAAAAAAAAAAAGGATTCTCATTCTGAACAAGACTGCATTTATTTAAATAAAATACAGAAAAAAAATATCTTTTGAAATATTGCAAATTAAAATTGTAATAATAAAAACTGTAATAACTTTCTGCAGCATTATTCCAGTCTTTAGTGTCATGATTCTTCAAGAAATTATTCTAATTTCCTGATTTGGTGCTCATGAAACCATTTTTATCAATGTTGAAAACAGTACTGCCTAATATTTTTGTGGAGACAGTGATACGTTTTCTTCAGGAATGGTATATATACAGTATGATTTCATCATCATCAGAAAAATACACTTAACACCAAATTAAATACAAATCTAGTGTGCTACTGTATGTATGCCCACTTTCTTTATTTGGTACATATAATTATCTAAAGATAAGTTGACACAACAAACACACCCTATAGTGCAGTGTAGAGGTTTTTGTTGTTGTTTTGTAATGTGATTAGAGCATCAGCTGTTGCAGTTATTACACACCTGAAGGCAACAACTGACCTTTAACAAAAATAGAGAGAGACTTTACAGAGGTCATAGCTGGGAGGGAGTAGCGCTCTGTCATGTGAAGATAAAGCTTGTGGGTGAACATTCAGGTTTTTTATTTAGTTTTTTAGAGTGATATAGAAATAATAAGACCAGGCATTGTTAGAAAATGAGTGGTAAGAAAATACGTTTCTAGTAGTTTCCAATCAACTGTTTATTCTATTGACTTGGTAAGTAGAAGTGTAGTAAATTATGTTATGTAATTTAAGATGTGGCCCTAGGATACAATAAACCCCTTCATTGCTTAATAAAAGGCCTTTATTCTACAGTAAATAATCCCTTAATTATATATATATATATATATATATATATATATATATATATATATATATATATATATATATATATATATATATATGTAGACACATAGACACAACCATGTATCAAATCAATAAAGTCTGTTTCCATAACAGACATGTTTTCTCTTTTTGATCTACATCTATGTATCCTATAGGTGGCAGCAAATTAACATTCATGGCCTGGTTTAAGTTATGAAACTTAGGTATATGTATATGAATATGCATATGAAGTCTTACTTGATATTGAATTGAGTAGTGTTATATATTAATCTGTACCTATATTAATGTACCTGTACCTATATTAATGTCTCCACAGCGCTAGAAATTATACACTCTGCTTGTCCTTTTATCCCCTCATTTGACGCTACACTTATGGTTATGATACATCAGAGGATCTGTGAATCACAGATTCCCCCTTTCAGTATAAAGATGATATATGAAGTTTCCACGGTTTCTGCAGAACATAAAAAAATTCATGTTCCGGCACAAGCAGACACAGACAGCAGATCAGACAGCAGTCTTCATGTTTGAATGACTAGAAGAGATTTACTCTTTCAACAGTGTACTTAATGCTTAAAGACTTCATCTGAGCACTTTTTGTAGAACACCATGGCAATAAATGGACAAGTGACTTGTCACAGATGTCCAGATTTTTCGGAATGATAAAAGGAAGAATCCCCCCCCGATGCTTCATACATCATTTAATTGTTTAGTATGCATTTCTATTCTACGTTTTTACTTAAAGATTTGTATGATTTGTGTTTGCTTTAATTCTTAAGAACAGATATGAGTGAAAAAGTAGTAATTTAGTAATTGTGGTTATACAGGTGCAAAGACAACTGCCATTTTCACATCACTTAGTAGAAAAAGATATTTCCAGGCAATGTCTGCAAAGGGGGTGTCCTTTTGAAGGCACTGTTAACACACAATACCATTTGAATGCCCCTCAAATAATTGGTTATTTGCTAGCTGATAGAGGACACTTACTTCACTCCAGACACTTCACAGTTCAGCCTGTGGCATTACTCACAGCTAGGGAACAGTTGAATAACACATCTTCTTCATGGCCTCTTTTACTAATGAAATGTGAACACTGAACCCTGTGACTTTCTTTCAATAGTGTTAACTGCTATCAGTCTCTCTCTACCTTTCAAAGAATGTTGTATTCACATGCATGTACATTGCATTTCATTCAGGTCACTTGTAGCTCTAGATGTTCAAGAGCTGTTTCAGAACAAGTTAAGGGTGACACTTCACACTGCAGTTTTCCTATTACTCGCATTTTGACATATATACCGTACACTGCAGGGTAAAAGTTGGAATAATTAAGTTTAGTTAATGTTTTGGAAAAAAATAGTAAAACTGTTTTATGAAATAACTGTTTTCTTTGTGAATATATATTTAAACTATCAAATGACTAATATCAGATGACAAAGCTGAATTTTAAGCAGCCATTACTTCAGTCTTCAAAATCACATGATCCTTCAGAAATCATTATAATATGCTGATTTGGTGCACAGTTATTATAAGTAATTATTGGTATTCAATCATTATTAACTTCACCGAAGACTGGAGTAGTGGATGCTGAAAATGTTACTTTGCTATCACAGTAATAAATTACATTTTAAAATATATTCAAATTGAAAATAATTATTTGAAATTGTAATAATATTTCACAATATTACTCTATATATGCTATTTTTGATTTAAAAAAAGCAGCCTTGGTGAGCATAAGAGACTTCAGAACTATTCCAATCTTGTACTTGTTTTTATCATTATGCACCACGCATCTTTTTAAAAGATGTGATCGTCACTTTTTCCTTCCTTTTCGTGCTTGTGGTTAGAAGGCCTGTCTAGTCTTCAAATTACAATAACAGCGCTACAGATTAATTTACAAGTAGCATGCACAGTTAATAAAGAACAGCTTCAATGCTGCAAAAAGACAGGATGCATCTGGAGGTTTTAACTAGACCTCATCTGCTCTTTTTTTTTGGGTGTAAAACATAAGATATAGAGAATTGTTGTAATTCAGTTTTGAAATTACAAGAACTTAGGGTGCATTTCAATCAGATCCCTTGTTCAGTAGTCAGGGCACTGATCAGGGAGTCCATTTTAGGGGCTGTCTCAATTGCGAAATCCTTCCAGTGCACTGGAACGTTCACTCCCTCAAAAAATTCAACAGTACACTGCAAAAACTAGGGAGCATCCAGCACTCATATGCTCCCTTACTGGAAATAATGTCACATTTCTGAAACGTGAAAGAAAAAACACACAAGTCAACTCGATAAATGTAATGACAGGCAACAGAAAATTTAGGCAATAGACAGACCATGTTTAGTATATTTCAATATTCAGCCAGACATGTATGATAAGGCAGGAAAATATATGAGGTGAGACAGTGGAATCATCAGGTTGAACTAAAAAGTAGAGCTGCGTATCATCTGCATATCAGTAGTAGGAGAAGCGATGTGCCTGTGTGACTGTGCTTAGTGAGGTTGTATAACTGGAGAAAAGAAGAGGAGCATGCATTGAACCTTGAGGCACCCCAGTGATTAGTTAATGTCACTGATGACACCAGTCCTTTCCAGGAAACCCTGAAAGATCTACCCCTGAGGTACAAGCCACCAATGTACTGTACCTGTGATGTCCAAGTCAGAACGAATGGACTGGATGATCTGGTGGTTAAGAGTGTCAAAGGCTGCAGACAGATCCAGCAGAAGAACAGATGATTTGGAGTTCACTTATGCCAGCTGAAGATTTTCAGCAATAGTAAGCAGAGCGGAAAAGTTTCAGCAATAGTAAGTCATGGAGTGTCCACTTTTGAAGCCAGATTGATTGTTGTTAAGTAGGTTGTTCTTTGATATACACACACTTCAAGAGGTTTGGACAGAAAAGGCAGAAGAGAGACTCAGACTAGACTTCAAGATTCAGACTAAATCACAAAACTACTATGATCTTGCATCAAAAAAATAAATACAATGTCCTTTTTTGATCATATTTAATTGTAAAAAACTTTTGCCGCTATTGAGGTGGGATACGGGTAAGTTTAGGGACAGGTTTGGTTGTATATGTAGGTTTAAGTGTGGGTTAAGGTGTAAGCTATGGGTCAACAGTGTAATCATAAATGTAATTACATGGATTAATTACAGATGTAATTACATGCAGGTAGTTTCCCTTTAAATGTAAGCACAACATAAAAAAATATGTACACAATAAGTTCACTATATCAAATGATTAATTTAAATGACATTCAATTAATTTTTTTCGTGTTTTGTTAAGTTGCAGCCTTATGTTAAAAACTGCTTTAAATTACTTTTTTTCCCCCACATCAATCGACATTCCATGCACTTAAATGATTCCACTGCATAAGTATTTATACACTTATCTGGGACAGTTGAAATTAGCTCAGTAGCATTCATATTGGTTGTAGATGTTACTATTTCAAATTCAAAATGAATGGGTATGATTTTTGAAAGGCACATATCTTAAAAGGTCAAACAGCTGAGAGCAAAAACCAAGCCCTGAGGTCAAAATAACTACCTGTAGAGCTTAGAAGCAAACTGAGCAAATAATAGAGAAGGGGCTTAGTTATACTTGTGACCAAGAAGCTGATGGCCACTGTAGTTGAGCTCTATGATCATATATGCAGATGGAAGAAACTTACAGAAGGACAAACATCACTGCAACACTCCACCAATCCGGTCTTTATGGTGGTGTGGCCAAACTCAATCCTTTCCCTAGTGAAGACACATAAAAAGCACCTAAAGGACCCTCAGACAAGATTTCAAGCAAGGAAACTAGGCACTGCTCATCACCTGCAGAGTCCCATCACAAAAGTAAAGTGTGCTGGTAGCAGCCTCATGCTCTGAGACTGTTTTTCAGTAGCAAGGACTGAACAAAATATTGAAATAGCCCCAATGAAAACCCAGCCCAGAGCGTTCAGAACCTCAGACTGGGCAGAAGGTTCACCTTCCATCAGGACAATGACAATAAGCACTAGGGATGCACGATATTGGATTTTGGCCGATATTCGATATGCCGATATTTTCAAAATAATTTTGTCCGATGCCGATACCGATATCGATATATATACAAATATATACTGATATATTTAAACTTTAATTTTACTGAAGAGAAATCCATGTATCTCTTCTGTACTGATTCTACCATAAATTTATTATTTTACAAATGTAGACAGACATTCACATCTGAAAAACAGGTCAATTATTTCACTTGGACAATATCGGTTTGGCTCATCGGCAGAAATATTCATATCGGCCGATACCGATAATGGTCATTTTAAGCTTTTATCGGCCGATACCGATATTGTGCCAATATTATCGTGCATCCCTAATAAGCACACAACAGGAGTGGCTTAAAGCCAACTGTGTGAATGTCCTTGAGTGGCCCAGCCAGAGCTTTGGCTTGAACGCAATAAAATATTTCTGGAGAAACCTGAAAATGTCTGCCAGTCCCCATTCAAGCTAACAGAGGTTATATAAAGCTGTTTAATATTAGGCTGCAACATAACAAAACGTGAAAAAAATGAAGGGCTATGAATACTTTTGCAAGCCACTTTAAATAGGGCCACCTAATATAAAGTGGCACTGTTTACTTTTGTAGTCTGTTTAAATAATATCTCAAGGCATTGATTTTTAATTGAATGTGGTAAGTAGTATTTCTTAGAGCAATAAGTGACTAAGAAGTGTTTTTAGGCATGATGCGGAGTGGGGATGTTTGGAGTGTTCTAAATTTACTGTAAACCATGGCTTATTGCTTTTAAAAGTGAAGGGACATACAGCCAGGTATAGTGACCCATACTCAGAATTTGTGCTCTGTATTTAACCCATCCAAAGTGCACACACACAGCAGTGAACACACACACCGTGAACACACACCTGGAGCAGTGGGCAGCCATTTATGCTGCGGCGCCCCGGGAGCAGTTGGGGGTTCAGTGCCTTGCTCAAGGGCACCTCACTCGTGATATTGCCGGCCCGAGAATCAAACCCACAAAATTCCAAAAAAAATTACAACAAAGTCTAATGTATGTTCTGGAATCATTTTCAACAGCTTTAGCAGGCAGTTTTCACCTACTTGCCATACAAATACATCATATAAATGTAGCCCCCTACAGTTAAGTAGGTGGAATTTAGACAAAGTTGCAAAATAATACAAAACTACTTGCTTTAACCTACTGTACAAGCTGAAAATACTTTGCATAAATATCATATTCTTGTGTTTTCTATTTTTTTTTTAATTAAAAATTCACTTGAACTTTGAGTCTGAAAAATAATTACTAAATCCTAACCTTTACATCTGCAGTGTGCTTTCTTCTGTCATCTTAGACTGTTTGGAAATCTTGGCGAGCTGGAGAATAACAGCAGCTATCTCTGAGACACACAGCTGTTGGCCCATATGCTGTGTGACAGACAGGTCTGTTAGAAAAATATGAATGACAATGTGAAGTCATTAGTTCTGGGTGAGCGTGGTTAATATGCAGTGATCTGAGAGACCAGCCCCACCAAAACCAAACACCCTGACTGTACAGAGAACCAGCAGGGTTTTTCTTAGATTAGTGTAACTGCAGGAGGTTCAACTGACAATTCTGAACCAATATGGTCAGACTGACATTTAACAAACACACCGATTAAAATGTTTCATATTAGGCTATTTTATGTGGATACATCACAGCTGGCTATTTTAAGGATAATTCCATGGGGGGAAAATATTTTGTTGTTGTTGTTGTTTTTTAATTAAGAATGTCTCCTTTCTTCTTTAAAGCACTAAAAAAAAACAAAAAAAAAAAAAAAAAAAAACATTGGAACGTTATTGTAAGCTTTTACATAGAATGTAAAGAGAAAATGAGTGAAATCTCCCAAAGCAAATGTTCTTTAAACATAAATCCATTAAATCCTGACTGTTGTCCAGGGTGTCTGTGTGTGTCCTTTATGGCTTAAATGGATAGTTCACATATTCTGTCATTATTTACATTATTTACTCATATATTATCCTCATGTCTTTTCAAATCTGAATGAGACTTGAATGACATTGTGGAAATAAGCACAAATCTTTTAACTGATCACTAGTTTCAGCCTTGTTACGGTGAGTTTGTTTGTGTAGAACATGATCCTCATCTCAGTCGGACTGTCTGGCGGTGAAGGTATGCTGACTAACGCAGCTGACAGACTGTTTACGGTATCATTTTACAGCAAGCTATAGAGGCAGAGGGCAAGAAAAGATTGAACCTGCAGCCTCTGATGCTAATATATCTATCTACCATGCTTGCTTTAGCCTTGCATAGTTCTTTTTGATTAAAGATAATTTTTAAATGATGAATTGAGCTTTGTATCAAATGTTTATTTAGCGATACATGTTTGGTATCACTGGGTAATTCGGCTGTACTTGAGCTACGTTGGAGGAGAGGGACCATCAATTTGTCGGTTTGAAGGTGATTTAACAAACTGTGGGAACCATTTCTGCTACTGCAGCGCTAACATCATATTGCTAATAGATATCATAAATACACAGACTGTAAAGTACAGACTTCACTGTACTATGATTATGGCCAGTATGTCCATACTAATTTGAGCTAGGTGTCATGGAACCATTTAATATTCTGAATTATTATTATTATGGCCACCTTCTTGATAAAAATAACAAGTCTAGTTTAGCACTTTAACAGTTTGCTGAAAAAATAAATAAATAAACCTTTGGACTGTATTTACTCCACAGTGAAATGTATGTTGTGTTTAACAGCATTCTGTGATGATGAAATTGCCAATTTAAACATTTTGGGAATAATTTAATTGCTGGAGTTTTGTGTATCTTAAAAAAGACACAATATGACAAAATTAAGATTCATTAAGAGCAATAAAGATTTTTAGCATAATCATATAAAAATAATTTTTATAACATGTGACACTGAAGACTGGAGTAATGGCTGTTAAAATTTCACAATATTACTGTTTTTACTGTTTTTACTGTATTTTTGATCAAACAAATGTAGCCTTAATAAGCATAAGAGACTTATATTAATAACAATTTAATATTTAAAATGAAGGCATTGTATGTCTGCATGCAGGGGGCATTGTAAAACAATAAAAACCATAAGGGTATCTAACAATTCTTAAATAAATTAAGGCTGTGAAATATAATAATATGTATAAAACAACACAGTATTGCTGGGTGATATACCGGTTCAAGCGGTAAACTAGTTTGAATTATACACACACGGTATTATTATTATTATTTTTTTAAATCCCAGTTCAAGCCGCTTAGCAACATAGACAGCGTTGTGAATTACGAGGAAATACCTGTAAATGCATATACACTTCTGACTAATGGTTATAGATTTTAGATACACCGTCTGAAGCAGGTGTTTTTTGTCAACTGTTCAGAAGATGTGAAATAAAGTGCTCGAATCTGTAATAAAACGTCCTTCACATGGCTCCGGGGGGTGAATAAAGGGCCCTTTCAGCAAATCCATGCATTTTTTGTAAGATAAATATCCAGATTTCAAACGTAATAAACACTTTTTTCTCACTTCTGCTGACTGTTGGGAACCTGAAGACATGCAGCCGGAAGATGGAAGAAATGTGATTGTTTTAAACATTCATTAATCTTAGGTAATTTCAATATTTAATAACACGTTGTTAAAATCAAAAGGTGCAAATGTTGTATATCTAGTTTTATGTAGCATAATTTCACAAAGCTAAGGTCAGACCATTCTGTTTTTGCTTTCAATTCTGAAATTATACAACCTATTTTACATCAAAAATGCTCATGCTAAATGTAACATGTCTGATTGCAACTTGATTGAAACACAGTGGTTCTACTGTTTCATGCATTCTGGTTCATATATAGGCACACACAGTAAAGGATAATAAAAAGTTCAAATCTGTTTGCTTTGATAAAAATCAACCCCTGGGAAATAAACTGTCCAAGAAGTTAAATAAACATTAATTTCCATATAATTCAATAAAAAATACAAATTAGGTGGAACCTAAAATTTAACAGACCAACAACAAAAACATTATATATGAAAAGACCTCCACCAGATTCCTAATGTGCATAGGAACTCACTCAAAGACACCACACATTTGCAAAGAACCTGTGGCCTGTTCCCCACATAGACCCACGACCCATGAAGGTAATCAGGTCTGTCCCACCCTTTCCGGATGTGTCTTTCCCATTCTGAGGAAATACCTGAGAGGAGGATGGAGATGAATTGTTTGAGTCCATCACCGTCACAGGCTTCCTTCCTATGATTCAGACATGAGGATATGGGCCATGTTATTACAGACACACCCAAAGTGAGACAGGACAGAAAGACAGCCGCCCGATGTCACCTCAGCCAGAGTTCCACAGCCTAAGAATAGCGGGGCGGAAGGCACAAGGAACATAACAGCTGTTGGAAGAAGAGGATGCAGACTCCCAGCATTCATCGTGACCCTTTATTATTATAGTTTGGATGTAACATGAGGTATATTTTTACTTCAACTTAGGAAATATTTTTATAGTTGGGTAGAAATTGCTATGGCAAATTTCACAGTTACAAAGAAACACCAAGTTTCAAGATTCCAGCTTTGAATTAACCCACCAATTTTCTAGTCCTGTTTCTATTTAGGATAACAGGAATTTCAGCATAGTTTACAAACCATCAATGCCATTTAGGTTTGCACTGAGTACCAAAGAACTGGTGCAGCACAACAGAAACTTGCTTTGAGCACAAAATGTGGTTTTATGTTCGTAAATAGCATACTTGTTTCTTTATTGTTAAGTCTTAATGTAAGCATCTTAAAATGGAAGGGTGTGCTGCCCTGAAGACACTGTGTCACATAACCACAGTGAAGAGAAAGCCAGCTCGCTAGGGCAAAGAGTGTTGCGCAATAAGAGCTGCGAGGGAAAGTAAAAAAAGCGGGTGAGATAGCGTACGAGTGCAGGCAGTGATGTGACAGTCTTGGCTTGCCTGGCTGGAACTCATTCATTTTGGTTTCAAAGAACAGAGTCTTTATGTGCATTCAATTAAAATTCCTCTCACATTAGGTACAGCATG
This sequence comes from Carassius auratus, assembly GCF_003368295.1. Taxonomy (NCBI): domain Eukaryota; kingdom Metazoa; phylum Chordata; class Actinopteri; order Cypriniformes; family Cyprinidae; genus Carassius; species Carassius auratus. The sequence continues at coordinate 11,498 of NW_020526215.1, forward strand.
TTACAGCTGGCTGTGTTTGCATCATTCTTTACATGTAATACTTTTTATCACAAAAAATATATTTTTCTTTTTTCTTTCTTTCTTTCTTTCTTTCTTTCTTTCTTTCTTTCTTTCTTTCTTTCTTTCTTGCACGCAGTGCCCTCCAACTTTTGAATAGTAGTGTAATTATTCTTGTTCAAAGTTCTAAACAAAAGACAATTTGTGTGTGTCTGTATGTGTGTGTGTGTGTGTGTGTGTGTGCGCGCGCACGTCTTAGGTTTCCAAGGCTGATCCTGGATCAAATGGCTCTGGTAAAACCTTTATACTGGGAATCACATTTGAATTTGTCCTCAATCTTTAGAGAATAGCAATGATTTAGCATTGTTGAAAAGTTAAACAGACCACTTTTATGCTACTTCTATTTACTTTTGAGGCTTTATATATATAACTATGCATTGTTCCTGCTAATTTCATAAGAAATGCATGATATAAATTCCAAAAAATATAAAGAGCCTCCCCATTCCAGATAAAATGGTATCATTAATTATAACCAAAACAACACAAAATCACTAGGTAGCCACTGCCAACATCCACAATGAAGCTGCATAATGGCAATGATTCCACCCTGTTCCTGTGCTTGCTTTCTCCTCCCATTCATGAAAAGACATTTTCTTCCTTCTCTTTTGTGCTGAGGCACATGGCCAATGCCAACTGGACTGCTAGAGAAAATGGAGACTAGGCGGGCAGCATTCACAATGTGCAGGCTATGCACTATGCACTGAAGTCACCAACAGAAGGGCCATTCTAGTAGACCAGTCGACTGGTGATGGCCTGTTACCACATTCCACTTTTTAAAGAGGCTCGTATCCATTCACATGCTGGCCACGTAACAGCAGCCTTTCTGTGTGGAAAAGCTTGCTTTAAAATCACCCAGATGACACACACAAACCAGTGACAGTGCGGTTTGCCTCCAACTTCATGTATTAGACTAGTTTCAAAGTGGATAACAGCACTGTTAGCAAGTGGGCGATTTCTCAAAGATTAGAAAGACTCATTGTGTTTATGGGTAATTATGCCTGCACACATGCATGTTTGTGTGTAATTAAAGAAACTCAGTCAACATTTTCTTTCAGCAGCTACAGCATTTTAGATCCAGTCAGCACTAATAGGGAGAATTTACAAAACAGCACAACAAGCATATCTTAATCTGTGTATGATTGTGAAATACTTCATATGCCAGTGGTAAATGAAACTTTAAAAACAAATAAATGATGTTAATGAGGTATATGCAGTGTTGTCATAACAGAGGATTCTGACCGGCCTTTAAATTTGAGAGAAGATTATGCTGTCAACAATCACCTCTCCTACACTCTGCTTCTCTCCGGGTTTTTTTTTAATTTTTTTTAGCCAGAGTAAAGTCATTTAGATATAATAACATCCAAAATATAGCTTTGGATTACACAAATTATACTGCTATATAATAAACAGTCCATAAAACAGATTGGACTTTTGTAACTATATCTGGGATCACAAATATATATATATATATATATATATATATATATATATATATATATATATATATATATATATATTTTTTTTTTTTTTTTTTTAATTCCCAAATGGAACGCTTCTAATCCTTAGTGTTTTCATTTTAATGAGTTGTGCTTTGGCACCCATTCATGAATGGGATTTAACTAGTTTTACATCTCAGGAACGTACTGACCACTGCTAATCCTCTTGTAATTTTTTTTAAAACTAAAGCCTGTAGAATGCAGGCCTTTAATCGAATGGCACTGGCATATTCCAGGATGGATTTTATTAAATGATGTTCCTTAATACAAGTTTTCTTTAATAGCAAATAGTCATATTCTGTTAATTACTACACAGACTACACAGTGTAAAAATGATTAGATAAATGCATAAACCAACGCACCCAGAACTAAATCAATATCAAGTTTTATTTGCATTTAGAAGATAAATTATCTATTTAGGGTTAACCATATAAGAACATGAACAGTACAGACGTGACAAAGTGAGAAACCACAACGTGCACAAGGACACTGTGTTCTAGTGAACCTAAACAAAGGGAGGTTGAGAATCTGCTGAACTGGGTTTATATTAGAACAACTAACAAGAGATGAGAGCTAGAAAAAAAAAAAATGAATGCAAGTCTAATAGGATTAATCCTTTTAAAAATTAAAATACACATTAAAATCAGATTGCCACTCTCAAATGTTGCATTTAATTTTCGTAAGTGAGTAAAATGTACATCTTTTACCCAAAAGCAATGCCATATTACGGTGTTCTGTGAATTACATAACAGCGGTTGGATAAGAAATAATCTTTAGGCAATTAAAGTTTAAAAATATACTCACATGTGAAATAATAGAACATCACTTTTAGTCATTTTTTCTTTTTGCTTTGTTTTAATCGAGTATTGTTACAAATGAGTTTATATCATTTTGTAATAAATAAATGTTGGAATAAATAGTGATATAAACAAAAATAAAAATAAGTAAGTAAATAAATCCTTGCACCTTGGAAACATGTTAAATTCAAGGTAAAAGGTATAATTTTAACTTAGAGTTATGAATATCAATATTTTTGTTATTTTATTATTTTTTGTTATTAGCTTCACAAAAATACTCAAATTAACAAACCAAAACAGTAGTTACCTATTAATTTGAATTGCGTTTATTTTTCCTGAATAAAGATAGTCTTGTCATTAATTAATGTACATGAACTAATCTGTTAAGCAATGCCATGGATGCAGGTTAATATGCAGCTTATCCTATTGCTATAACGACTTGAAAGTATTTGTGCAGCTTGTGTAGACACTTTGAAATATTGATTGATACATTCGTTCAACCAACCATGCATTTATTTGTTTGCTTAAGGATAGGCTTTCGCCGTAATCTAAAAAGACTGAACAAAACAAGCTCTACTCTCTCATTACCAGTCTATAAGAGGGTGGGCTTTGCGTTTACTTCAAACGCCCCATGTCAAACAGTGAGTCACGCAAGGACTCGCTCGAGCGCCGGTTTCGTGGCGGTACGTCACGTCACGGTTCCTCATATTTATTCAGCGAGGAGGCAGCGGCATCGTCTAAACTGGCTGCTTCTGGTTTCAAGACACATAAACACAAAGCGAGACGCTGCCTTCGAATATACAAAGAACAGTGGATCGCTCTCCGCTTTACGCTGAAGACGACAAAGTCAGGTAAAAGCCATGCTACATAGATGGATATCAAAAGATGATTTGTGTGTGTTTTCACTGCTACAGTACTGCGCGTTTCTAATGATGTGGGCTGTTAACGGAGATACGGTCATTCCAAACAAAATCGTATACAAAACTGACTCATGACTGATCCGTGTTCTCATATCGGACAGAAGATGTTTCTCCGTCTTTTTCGTTTTTTTTTTTTTTTTTTTTTTTTTTTTTTTTTTTAACCCCGTTATTTTTCTCGAAAGGACAGTGTTACAATTCAGTTTTCATTAATGTGCATCTAATAATGCGCTGACACATAAATTACGACTTAAATGTCCAGTTATCTAAAAAAGGGTTACAGAAAATAGGTTATGGTCGATTTCATGAAAAGGATATTTGGTAAATATTCTAGGTTGAGGTTTATTTCTTATCACTCGCCCGTGACAGTGTAACGTTAGTTACGTGGCAGCGCTGATTCCACTGAACGCACTTTGTGCTGCTACTTTATCAGCAACCAAACTTCGCTTATCTTTACTCAAATGACCCAGGTGCTTCTTGCTTTTATGCACACAGTCCCTTTTGTTTGGATTTTAAAATGAGCGTAACAGCAATAGGCTAATATAGATTAATTTGTATAGATCAAATCCTTTCCTGTAGCTACAAGATTGTATCCCACCAGGAAATATATTTCTCTGCCAGCTTCGTGAAGGTTATCTTCTGCAAATATTCAGTGCCTGACCTGTTTTTTTTTTTTTTTTTTTGTATTTTGACTGTAGGTGTTAAATATGGGACTGTATAATAGTTTCAAGTCTGCTTTTAAAAAGAGAGTATGCTGATGGGAAGGGATGAGGGGAAAACTACACAGCGCTCATACAGCCTTTTTCCTACAATGTGAGATTGGGGGGGGGGGGGGGGGGGGGGTTGGGGGTGTAATTCTAGAGGATGTAGGTTGTGAAGAGTGTATGCATCCCAAAAACCCACCCTTAATCTGTGGCAAGTGAGGTGCCGGGACCTTGTGTTGTTATTATCCTCCTACAAGGATAACACCCTTAAAATCCATTGATAAAAAAAAATAAAAATAATAATAAATAAATATATATATATATATATATATATATATATATATATATATTTGAGCCACAGTGATGTCAGAGTTGTGTGATTTGAGGTTGCTCAAATAGGAGAATTTCAAAATATATGAGTTCTCTTTTTATGTTAAGCAATGTCTCTGGATCAGCAGTCTAGGGTCATTTTGTGTTAGTTTTGCCCGATTTGCTGTTGTTTTGAAAACTTTCTTGTGTTCTACGTTGGTCGCCAACCCTAGTACCCTGTTGGTAGAAAAGGGGCAAAACATCCTCAACATTAAACCTAATGAACCTAAGAAAAAAAAAAGGTTTAAAAGACAGCCTTATATGAGTCATCTAATGTAAAATCCATGGACTGGAACAATTTAAACCATGTCTTATCTTATTTTCCGTTATGGCTTCATCCTAACTTCACAAGATATGACCTTCTGCTTCTGCCTTGAAACCAGATGTACCACAAGGCAAGGACCTTTCATGCATACAATGTTTCGTACACAAACTCTCTCAACCATAACTACTGTGTTGAAAAAAGGAAAATGTCTGTAGTTATGTTTTATCTGGTACAGCTGTTTGTAATGCCTTCAGCAACTTCTGATGTGTTTCACGATGTAGAGAGCACTAGTTATATCAGAGATGTGGGTCTGTTAAACACTGTACATATGGAGTTAGAACCAGTAGTTGCAGTTGAGTTTATCCATGCCTTTCCATTTCAGGACCCTATCAAATAACCTCTCCACCTCACTGTAAAGCATCCTTTCTATAGGAGTTTCTGGTTGTGAGTCATCGATAAACTGCTTCTCTTAGTTCAACAGGAGGTCAATGAAGATCAGCAACACATATTCACAAGCTTAGTTACTGTAGATATTTCTATGCTTCATGCTTCCAGCACTTCATTGTAACAAAATATTATGTGTTTACCTAATCCTTATTACATACATATTACTTCACGTTATAGGATAAGGTTTCATGTTTTGCTATTTTGCCCTGACACTGGTTGTTTTTGCTTGGTGAATCAATTATCTTTGGAAAATGATGTTCAGTAAATCAATCAACAAATTTAACAAACCATCTAAAGTTTTTAGTTCAGCCATATTTGAAATCTGCTGATGTGGCTTAAGTCATTTGAAGTCACATGCTCAGAATTCTCAAGAAGGAAACGACCCATTCTTAACAGATACAATGCAGCCACCAAGCAAGCTCCTTCTAGTGTTCATAATAAACTTTCTGAATGTCACTGTGCATCAGAGCAGCCCTTCCTGTCCTCTCCACAGTCTGATAACAGACTGTGTTAATGAATTTGGCCTGGGCAAACTCCCAACAGGATCTTATTGTGATTTGTACTGAGAGCATAGTAGCCACAACCTAATTCATTTAAATCATATTCATTCACAGATGTCGATCTCTTCCTCATTGAATGTGTGTGGCTATTCCTACGGGGTACAATAACAATGTTGACAGATACAGAGTGTGTGCGTAAAGAAGAGAACATTGTTCTTTCACTTTGATGAAAGGAAAAAAATCAGTTTAGTTTACCATGATAACATCCTGTATCCATAACAATATTCGCCTTTTATGAGGTCTTTCCAACATCAGGTGCATGTTTTCCTTGTGGCTGTCACACACATAAGCTGGTGTGTTTATGTGAAGACCTTGCCTGAAAAGGCTCAATGGAAATGTGAAGAGCACATTAATTTCCTTGTGGTCATCTCAGTTTGATTATCTCCATTATGTTGTTGCAAGTGTGTTGCCCTGTTCCATACTGATTCTCATTTGAAGACTTGACCCATCTAAAGACACAAATTCACACTTCCGGCCTTTTTGCTTTCTTTTTCTTCTTGTTCAACACTGCAGTGTTGATATAAACACTCTCAACATGAGGTTGCAGATAAGAAACCTTATTTTTATATTGGTGTTATTTAAGGTTATGGCTTGAAAAGGGACTGTGTTGCAGTCATTCCTACAACCACGTGGTGAAAGATGTAAAGTATAAAATGTTCTGTATCTTTGATGTGTTCTTTTCCTCCTTTCGGTGAATAATCTCTGTTATTTGTCTTGCTGGAGGGCTTGGTGTTTACTCTAATAGCTTCTTCCCATCTCACCTCTCCCCAGATTCCCTAGAAGAAGAGTTTGGACGGCATGCAAAGTTGTGAAATATCTTCAGACAGCACTGATGATCCTCTTAGTAGTGCCTTACACAGACATCGACAACCCCGAATAGTAGTAATTGGCGCGGGCTTGGCCGGCCTTGCCACCACCAAAACCCTTTTGGAGAACGGCTTCACCAATGTTACGGTGCTAGAGGCCTCAGACCGTATTGGAGGCAGAGTGCAAAGCATTCAGCACGGTAAGACAATGGTCTCCTCATGATAGCATCCTTTTTATTACTTCATCCTTAACCTTCAAAAAATGTGCCCTTTCAAGGTGCTATCTCACTTTCTCTACAGGTAAAACAACTTTGGAACTTGGAGCAACCTGGATCCATGGGGCAAATGGGAACCCCATCTACCACCTGGCTGAGGACAATGGGCTGCTGGAGCACACTACAGAGGAGGAGAGGAGTGTGGGCCGCATTAGCCTCTATGCCAAGAATGGTGTGGCCCACTACCAGACCAACAACGGCAAGCGGATCCCAAAGGATTTGGTGGAGGAGTTCAGTGACCTGTACAATGAGGTGATGGAAGAAAGCTGAGTTTCTGGTTTTATGCAAGAGCCTTTTGGTATAGCCTACATTCTACTGAAACTGCAAAATGTTGTGACTCATATGAAGAAGTATTTTTTATTTAATTTTTTTTGTCAGAGAAAGCATTTTTCACTTCAAGCTCAAAGATGCCAGAGTAAAAGTAATCTATTTTGTGGTTGTTACCTCATCCTGTGCTGCTGTTCTCAGAGTGAGCCTTTGTCCCTCTAACTCAGTAACTAACACAATTAAACTCTTGTTTGTGGTAAGGATAGCTTCATGATCTGATGACTCTACAATTTCTCTTTTAACAGCGTTAAACAACCTCCTTTGTGCAGGTGTACGAGCTGACTCAGGAGTTCTTCCAGAATGGAAAGCCTGTGGGAGCCGAGAGTCAAAACAGTGTTGGGATCTTCACACGAGATGTGGTGCGCAAGAAGATCATGCTAGATCCCTATGACTCAGAAGGCACCAAGAAACTCAAGTTATCTATGCTACAACAGTACCTCAAGGTGGGCAGGGCACCTTTCAAAATAAAATCATGGTTTGTTTAGTCACAGAATAGTTAAAAATCAGGATATATCTCTGTAGACCTGATTTTGAAATTATAGGTGTGGCATCATGTTTGTCATCTCCGTAACAAGCCACAACCGGAAATAGCTGAGTTCATGTCATGAGCAGATTTACTACAACTCTATGACAACATCAAACATGTGTCCTCACCTTTGTAAGACAACAGTGACGTCAAGCTCACTGCCTTCCCACTTTGTTGCAACTGAGTTTCTGTTGCAAAATACAAAATTGAAGACTTCCGCCCACAGAGCTGTGGATTAAAAACATAGCACTGTTTTAATAATTTCTCACACTTTGACCTAGACTCACAATGGGCTTGTATTTACAATTCAGGAATAATTAAACCTCTTTGTAAACATCACACAGTACTGTTTGTCACTCAGGCTATTCTCAGAAATTCTGATAGTAATAAAATCTCTGGATTACTGAGGTAAAAGTAGGACAGACGTTGAATTTCAACCTTCCTGTATTGCTAGAGATTATGGGAGGAAGGGTCGAACCAGCACTGAGCTGGCTATATGTCTGCTGGACTGCCTGTGTTTGTTTACAGCAGTATAGTTTGGAACTGTAAAGAGTAAATGTGGTGTTTAGCAGAGTTCATGCATTTACTATGTAAAAACAACAGTAAATGCAAATGCAAATGCTTCTGCAAGGCTATTCACGAATGGTCACTTTATCAGAGTCAGTCAAGGTTGCCAGGGTTGCCGCCCAATTACTCAAAACTAGCAAAAAACTATCCCAATCGCGTTCCAGGGGGTAAAATCATGGGTGGCGCTTGGGAGGAGCTAGAAGGTGCTCCAGCACCCCCAAGAAAAATCAAAGCACCCCCATAAAAAATGAAATACAATAAAAACATTTGACTCATTACACATGCATAACTTCTTTGGTTAATGTCGTGACCTCAGTTCCCTGAGAGATGGGAACTTGACATGGCATCAGAAGCTGACGCTTTGGGGCTTCTCTTCCTTCCTAAACCTTGAAATCTTGTTGCACAATGCCAGTAAAGTTGCAACTCTCACTGGTCAATCCCAGTCAAGACAGCAAATAGAGGTGGAGCCCTGCTGCTACATATTGCGGCAAGACCATGAGCCTGAATTTACTGGTTCCCACACTCCATCTTCATATGAAGTTTCCACCATTCAGGGTTGGGTTGCCATATCGAGCCACCCACGTGTAATAGCAGGTAACGCCTAAGCAGAATCAGCCATGGAGAAGCTGTTAATATCTCCAATAGTTTTGGGAAACCAAGGCCTGTTCGGCCAGTACAGAGCCATTAACAACACTGACACCCTCTCCTTTCTGATCTTGTGCAGCACCTGTGACAAAATCTTCAACAGGGAAAAAGTATACAGTCGGGCCTTTGGCCACAGCATCGTGAGTGTGTCCCTGCCCAGGGGAGAGCGTGATGGATAGAAGAACAGAGGGCAGTACACGTTCACCTCTGTCACAAATAAATCCACCTCTGCCTTTCTGAACCTTTCCCAGATCAGTCTTACTGTCCTGTGGTTCAGTCTCCATTATCCATGAGGTATCACGTCGCTCGATAGTATATCCATGCCGCTGTTCAGGCAGCCAGGGCTATGCCCTGCCCGAATGGAAAGCAGATGGTGATTGGCGCACAGTTAAAGGTATGTTTCCTGTTCGTAAAGGGCTTTCAAGTGTACCCCGCCCTGGCAGTTTATGTACGTAACCTATGACATCTTGTCTGTGTAAATCAACACGTGATGCCCCAGACTTGTGTGAGGAATCTCCGAAGAGCCAGAAAGACCTCTCTCAGTTTGAGGCGATTGATGTGCCACTTTTTCTCCAGTAGACCAATGCTTGTACCCTGTCACAATGAGCTCCCCAGCCTGTTGTCAGTGCGTCCGTCGTGACCACTTTCCACTGCGTGACCAGACCCAGCTGGGCACCACACTGGTACAGGTTGGGGTTCTGCCATGGTTTCAGCATGTTCAAGCACCTGCAACGAGCACAACGCGGGTATGGCTCGTTTTCCAAGCTCTTCTCTGAACTGTGTTTTCAGCCATCTCTGGAGGGGGTGCATATAAAGCAGACCGAGGTGGTGCGGCAGCCCTCATTAGTGATGCGTGGCTCATCTCATAACCCGCGGACCCACGGGTAACCTGCGGGTTGGGCAAAGAAATTGTCAAAGAAATTGAGTGCTGTATCCAAGCATGTTAACAGAAAGTTGAGTGGAATGAAAAAGTGTGGAAGAAAAAGATGCACAACCAACCCAGAGAATCGCAGCCTTCGCAGAGGATTGTCAAGTAAACTGGATTCAAGAATTTTAGAGAACTTCACAAGGAATGGACTGAGGCTGGGGTCAAGGCATCAAGAGCCACCAAACACAGAAGTGTCAAGGAATTTGGCTACAGTTGTCATATTCCTCTTGTTAAGCCACTCCTGTACCACAGACAACATCAGAGGCATCTTATCTGGGCTAAGGAGAATGAGAAATGGACTGTTGCCATTGGTCCAAAGTCCTTTTTTCATATTATAGAAAGTTTTGTATTTCATTTGGAAACCAAGGTCCTAGAGTCTGGAGGAAGGGTGGAGAAGCTCATAGCCCAAGTTGCTTGAAGTCCAGTGTAAAGTTTCCACAGTTTTTGATGATTTGGGGTGCAATGTCATCTGCCTGTGTTTTTCATTGGGTTTTTTGAAAACCAAATCCCTGCAACCATTTACCAAGACATTTTGGAGCACTTCATGATTCCTTCTGCTGACCAGCTTTTTAAAGATGCTAATTTCATTTTCCAGCAGGATTTGGCTCCTACCCACACTGCCAAAAGCACCAAAAGTTGGTTAAATGATCATGATTTTGGTGTGCTTGACTGGCCAGCAAACTCACCAGACCTGAACCCCACAGAGAATCTATGGGCTATTGTCAAGAGGAAAATGAGAAACAAGAGACCAAAAAATGCAGATGCTGAATGCCACTGTCAAAGAAACCTGGGCTTCCATACCACCTCAGTAGTGCCACAAACTGACCACCTCCATGCCAGGCTGACTTGAGGTAGTAATTAAAAGCAAAAGGAGCCCCTACCAAGTACTGAGTACATGTACACTAAATTAACATACCTTCCAAAAGGCCAACACCGGGGTGGTCTGCACCAAAACTGAAGCGCGTAGCCGTCCTCTATAACATTCTTCAACCATTCCGAAATGCCCGGAATGGACCGCCATGCGTTTGCAAAATGGCATAACAGACGGAGCGCTTGGCCTCTGTATTCTGTGAAATGCAATAACAACCTGTTTTGGTCATATTTACTATTAGTTGCCCAGATTGCCCTGTCATTGATCTAGCACCCTCCCAGCACTCGCGTAAAAAAATTATCTGGCGCTGCCCCTGGGTAAAATATGCAATTTGTGCATATTGCACATTTAAAACATTATGGTGGTCGCTTAAACCTGCGGATTTGAAAGACAACCCATGGCAATTGTATTATAGTAACACAATTACTACTTGGCAACACTGGACTCAGTAGACTTCAGTTTTAATGCCAATAAGCACCTTAACATCAATATTCTGGTAGGTTTACGCATAACTTCTTATTTTCTTAACATCTTTGTTTGTGCCTCAGGTGGAGAGCTGTGAAAGCAGTTCCCCCAGCATGGATGAAGTGTCTCTAAGTGAGTTTGGTGAGTGGACCGAAATTCCCGGCGCTCACCATGTCATTCCCGCTGGTTTCATTAAAGTCATTGACATCCTGGCTCAGGACATCCCAAGTCGTGTCCTCCACCTCAGCAAGCCTGTCCGCCGTATCCACTGGAACTGCAGCTCCCATGATACAGATGAAATTGTTGACCAGGCTGACCATAACCAGGACCAACGACCCAGCCCTTCTCCGGTCTGTGTGGAGTGTGAAGATGGCGAGTGTCTGCTGGCAGACCATGTGATCATAACGGCCTCTCTTGGGGTGCTGAAGAAAGCTCACGAGACTCTCTTCTCCCCAGGACTGCCACTAGATAAGGCACAGGCCATCCAGAAACTGGGCATTAGTACTACCGACAAGATCTTTCTGGAGTTTGCAGAGCCTTTCTGGAGCCCCGAGTGCAACAGCATTCAGTTTGTGTGGGAGGACGAGGCACAACTGGAGAGCCAGGCATACCCAGAAGAGCTGTGGTACAGAAAGATCTGCAGCTTTGATGTGCTGTATCCGCCCGAACGCTATGGCCACATGCTGAGTGGGTGGATCTGTGGAGAAGAGGCCCTTCTTATGGAAAAGTGTGACGACGAGACTGTAGCGGAGATATGCACCGAACTACTGCGTCAGTTTACAGGTGAGCACATGCGCCAAGAGTAACACTGTATCCTGTTTGAACTGCTGTATTATAAGGGTATAAAAAAACTAGGGCCGGGACTCGATTACTTTGTAATTAATTAATCGAAATTAATCGCATTTTAATCGCATATAAATATTTGACCTTAAAAATCATCAACTCTGTCATTTCAGTCAGCAGGTGTTGCATTGCTTCAGTCCAAAAGACCTGAAATAAAAATCACCCTTACATAAAAAAAGTCTCACATGGCTCTGGGGTTGAACAAAGGCCTTCTGTAGCGAATCGATGCATTTTTGTAAGAAAAATGTCCATATTCAAAACTTAACAAATCACTTGAATTTAGCTTGTGCTCACAGTTGTAAATGGAAGCATTTCCAGGGGAATTACGTATGAGGTCAGCTTTGCGCATACTCAGAAGTGACCCACACGGAAACACAGAAGAGAGATAAAAAATAAACAATGGTCACTAATTAGAAGTACAAAACAAGGATTTGTAAAGAAGAATGTCGAAAGATTTTGATATAAGCCAAGAGGAGGCTGGTTTTCCTTCTTTTGATCCTTTATAGAAACGTTGGTTTTTCACGAGACTCCCCTTATGAAACAAAAATATATTGCAGTATATTGGAAAATATCATGTAATATATTAGGCATATATTCTTTTATATATTTATTTTTTTCAATATATTGCAATATATTGAAAGTGGCAATCATTTGTATATTTTGCAATATATTATATAATATATGTTTCATTAATATATTATTAAATGTATTCAAATATATAATATATTAGGAAATAAAAAGGGAAAATAATATATTACAATATATGACAATATATTTTAAGAAATATATTGGTAAATATATTTTCCTTTCGTATGGGTCACCAGCGCATGTGCAATACTGTCATGTCAATATGTCATGCTCCTGGAACTGTTGGCACAAGCTAGATTAAAGTGGTTATTAATGAATATGGATACTTTTCTTACAAAAATGCATCGATTGGATCGAAGGCCTTTGTTCAACCGCGAGTATGCATTTATTTGTCATTTTAACTGTTTGAAATCATTTCTGCTCGTTCTAAATCAGATACAGATAAAGTACCACAGTAAAGATTACATTTATATGAATGCATTAGTGAAAGCGATTGTGTGAAATGAATTCTACCTGGCAGCGACTCTCTACTAGTGAAGCTGTGGGATCTAGTTATTAGGAAATATATGCTTGAACTTTTCAGTTTCTTAGCTATTTTATTGAGAAATCACAAAACAGTGTTTATACATTTCCACGCTGAATTATTCTGTGTCACAATCTGCAAGTGATGTACACACTACTGTCTGTAGTCTATGTGTGTGTGTTACAGTGCAGCAGCACATTAGATTAGAACGGCGATTACCTTACCTGTACAATAAGCTGTTTAAAATGTGCATTCTCCCGTTGAATTTCGAGCATCCAGTAATTAAATCACACTTCTCCTGGAGCCTTTCAGAGTATGCATTTATTTGTCATTTTAACTGTTTGAAAACAGAGCGTAAATGTGTAAGTCCTTCAAAGATTTCTTATCCTGTTGCACCCTCTATTGGACCAGCAACTAGTCGACATCAAACTTAAAGCATCATGGCAGACCATTGAGTTTGACTAGTCAATTAGTCAGTGCTATCCCTAGTATGTACCTGTTAAATAAGGGAAGAACAAGGACCTCCGACCCGGTCAGGCCTCTAGGGTAAACGTATCGACATCCACTCTAAAGTTTCCATGGTTGTGTGAAAGATTTTACTCTAAACAACTCTGGTTCGTCTTCCACTGTAACCCTTCCATGACAGAACACAAGTCAGATATAAAGGTCAATGTGCACATTCTGTGTAGTTGATGTCAACAGACTGGCATGCCTCTTAACTAGGTCAGTCTGTTTTAATCCAGATCCACAGCAGGTTCCCCTCCCATCTGCCCCAGTCCTATATAGAGTAATCAGTGTGCTGAAATTGGATTTGATCACACCTTACCGCTGATAATTGAAAGGTACCCTAATTTCTGTCATTATTTGACAGTAGACTTAAGATTAACTTCCCTTGTCCAACACGTGTCCACTTAACACACATCACCAAAACAAACATAAATTAGCATAAAAAAACAAAACTTCAAATAACACTTAAAAAAGAAGGATTTGTGTGTTCTTGTGTATGATTTGTTTTCAAGTTTGATGTTTCTAACAGGGAACCAGAATATTCCAAAACCAAGGCGCATCATGCGCTCCTCATGGGGCAGTAATCCCTATATCCGGGGTTCTTACTCCTTCACTCGAGTGGGCTCCAGCGGCAGAGATGTGGAGAAGCTAGCTGAGCCCCTGCCTTATATCAAGAACACTAAGGCTCCAGTAAGTTGAAATTTCCACTGAGTTGAATACATTTTTAAAGCGAAATTTGCATAACAATTGGCATTTGCACTTTACATAATTTAGGTAACAGAATTTATGCAGTATGTTTTTGGAACAGCCAAGTATATTTTGAGTATCGCCGCTCTTTAGTTGCATTTTCATGTAGTGGGCAAATAAGTGAATAGTGGGCAAATTATGATTTTTGTTTTCCATGAACTTATCTTCCAATTAAACTTATACTTGTTTCTGATTATTTTAATCAAAGACCTTTGAATCCTTTTTAGAATCCCATGACTGCTCTAAAGTCAGGCAGGAGGCTTGCTTGCACAATTTCTTTTTTAAATGTGTCATGTTGAGCTGTGCAGCACTTTGAGACTGAAATTTGAGTCAGATGAGAAGGTTGAGTTGTATAAGGGCCAAACAAACACACATACACACACACAAACATGCTCTGGCCAATTACGGGTCTGAAAGGAACAGTCTGACCCCTTAGAGCACACTGCACAAAAAGAACAAGAGGCTTGAGACTGTTAAATAACTTTTCTATAGCAGAAAGATAGAGACTCCTGCTTAAAATAGCTTACTGGGCCCCAGAGCATCCCTTACGAAAAATAAGTTTAAGTGTGCTATTATTAGTATAATTATTTTAAACAAAAAAATAGGAAAGTACACCTTCAGTCTATATTGTATGTACTCCTCAGAATTATTCTTAAAATGGCATTTAAGTATACTTGACTTAAATAGAAAAAGTCTAAATTTATTTGAGCTATAGCCTACTTGTGCTCTGAGATTGTTTTCATTGTTATATGGTAGGTGGCACTATTACACATCTTCTGTAACGAGTTTCCAAAACACGGAAACATTGAAGAAAAAAACGAAAAAAAAACAACAACAGGTGCTTTCACAAGTAATCTAACATGATCATCAGACCGTTTTTTTTTTTTTTAAAGCATAAAGCTAGACTAAGATGTTTTTTTGTTTACAAGCAGATGCTCTTTCTTCAAAGCCTGTTCTTTCTTTTGATGTTTTGTATATTCAGATATTCATAACTAAATATATACACATTCTCAAATGGGGACACAGTAGTGTATACTTAAAGTATGATGTAAAGTTTACAGATCTTACGAGTATAATTGTAGTATAACGCTACTTAACTGCTAGTTTACTGAGACTATACTTCAAAGCGTACTAAAAATGCTACAAGTATCTAATTAGTAAACTATCAGTATACCTATAAGTTCACTTTTAGTATAATTGCTGTACAAACTAAAACAGAGGTAAACTAGTTGTCTACTCAAAGTTTACATAAAAGTATACTTTTATATACTAGAAAAAGGAGTTTTGAAATAGATAATATTGTAAGTATACTACTAGAACAATGATATTTGTATACTTACTACATAAAGTATACTTAAAAACATACTTGAACTTAAGTATACTTAATAAAATAAACTAAAGTATACTTCTTTTTGTTAAGAGATATATTTTGTCAAGCTAACTGTATTTTCTTTTCTTCTACCCAAAGCCTCTACAGGTGTTGTTTGCTGGGGAGGCCACCCATAGAAAATACTATTCTACTACCCATGGTGCTTTGTTGTCAGGGCAGAGGGAGGCAAACCGCTTGATTGAGCTGTACCAGTACTCCTTCGGTGCCGAAACCACAGAGCCTAACATTTAAAATAAACCACAACTAAAAAATACAAGAACCACTTACTAGTGACAAAAAAAAAAAATTGTATTATATGCTATCTGTTTTTCAAATGATGCAATTATGTATGAAAACATGGTAGGGGCATTAAACTAATAACAACAAATCCTCTTTATACTGTACTTAGATTAGCACTCTGTAGATATTACTTGAGATGTACTGTACAAGGCCTTTGTGGCCCTATCTCTGGTCCTTATCATTTTTTTCTTATTATTTTTAATCCTTGTTAATATGTTTCTATAATTTAACAATATTTGTAAGTGCCTTCTGTATTTAATGTTGTATCTAAAAATTAAACATGAAACCAACAACAAAAAATACTTGATATGAATAAAGTGTATGTTAATGTGAAGAAAAATGTGTTTTCTTTCTTTCCAATTCTGTTTCTGCATAATGGTCAAATGTGTTTTTTTATTTTCATGAATTTTTTTATTCTTCACTGACAAAAGTACATGTCTTTGAAATACACTGATAGATTAACTAACTTGCCAGGCTTCCAAGATTGAAGCATTTTTTATAAAGTGCTTTTCAGTGGATGGTCTTACAATTTACAGATTTGATTTATTTATTGTTTTGGCTCTGTATGACTATAAAATTACAGACTCTTGGGTCTCTGCAATTCTGAATGACCACAAGAGGGCAATATTTACCTTGAAGAGTAAGATTTATAAAACTTAACTGACACAATACAAGACAGACAAATAAATATATATAAACATCTTCCTGGTTCAAAGACCTAATATTAAACTGCACAACATATAATAAAAAGGCCAAAGCTGAAAATTGGAGGGAAAGACGTTAAAAAACAACATACTATTTTGAAATAACTATCTTGGTTTCATGTTACATTAAATGTGTGTCAATCCAGAGCCAAGATATTATTATTATTAGCTAGTTAGTAGAAATGTTTTTTTGGCGATATATTTTTTTAAATGGTATATGCTTATAAGTAATTTCAGTCTCCTGTCTGCTATTTGAGTTCCATATGAGTCATGAGCTGTGTTCGAAATCGCTCACTCATTCACTAATCCCTATATAGTGCACAACAGTTGAGTTCACTATATCAGAAAGGAGTGAACAAATAAGTGAATGGATTCGGACGGTGACGTATACACTGCACGTGACTAAAATAAAATAAACACATTAACACACAGGGGCTCTGGACTGAGGGAAAACCAGTAATGATTACCAGGGCCCCAAAGGAAGAGAGGGCCCTTGAAAAGTGTGGTATATATTTTTCCTAAGGGTGGTAGAGGGGATGGGTAATTAGGACTGCCTATGCATAGGGCCCGGGATCTTGTGCAGCGCCCCTGTTAACACGTTCATAATGTTATGTATTTATTATTTTTAATATCTGGACACTCGATCAAGCAGCGTATTGAGCTCAGGTACGATGGTTGTAGAGCGTCCTCAGGCCACCGTTAATTTTACATCAGAATGAATACGCGATTAACGAACATTTAAATTATCCACCAAATTATCATTTTTGTTAGTTAACAGTGATGCCACCTCAGTAAATTAGTAAAATATTAAACTGAGTTATTGCCTACATAACATATTTTAATATAAATAATGTATGAAAAATGTTAAAACAGAAATAATAAAGTCACGGCATCTCTTATTCAAAACTTGCTTGCCAGTTCACCGAATTTGGATTGTGTGAAATAGTACTTCAGCGAGTGTACATCGGTTGTACACTCTAAATCAAATTGAATTGTTGGTAAAAAGTATTGGACGAATGTAGGGAATGAAGTTGTTGACTCAGAATTCTGACAGCACTACAAAATGGCTGACACCCGATATAGTGCACTAGTGGATAGGGAGCAGTTTCGGACACAACTCTGGCGTTCCGTAATGCAACCAGTGATTCTGAGCTTTATGTATTGACTGCCATCTTCTGGCCAGGAAGAAAATTACTAGACGGGGCTTGTTTAATTATTTGCTAGTTAGCATGTGTTCCATTTAGGGCTGTAGCTATCAAATATTTTACTAATCGAGTATTCTACCGAAAATTCCATCGATTAATTGAGTAATCAGATAAAATGTGTTTTTGATTAATTAAAGTGCAATATTAAATATGCAAGAGAAAATAAGACTCTTGGGTCTCTTAAAATGAACGACTAAGTTTCCTTTTTTAGAATTTTTTTTTTTTAAATGCATAGAATGCAATGCATACATCAAAAATAAACATTTAATTATTACCCATTGTTTCTCTGTCTGTACTTGAACCGTGAACAATGACAAAGTTGACAGATGAATTAAGTGCATTTAAGTGCCATTCATTTAGGGTAGCATTCTTGTAGCATTTAGGAGGCAAAAACACATGGACAGGAAGTTGGAACAAGAGATTCACGTTTAAAATGCTCTCTGAACTCAGCTGCTTGCTCAGTGGAACATGAAGTAGCTGTCCGCACATATCGGTCCATACGTGATGATTTACGGAAAAAGAGGTGAAATAATTATTATTGATATCTATTACTAAACTAAAATATCATTATCATACAGTAAGTTAATGGCTGTGCATTTATAAATCCTGTTCATGGCCATCAAACTAAAATGAACAAAGACTCAAATTGGAGCACATAGGCTTAGGGACATGATAACATGTATTCAAAGTTCAGTATTCAAAGAAAAGTATCAACTGAGTATTCAGAGGCATTCAAAATTTTTTTTTTTGTTAAAATTTTTCTCCACTCCTTTTTCATGGTTAAATTAAGTTGTATTAATCAAAAAGCATGTCTAATTAATTAAAATCATAAAACTTAAACATTTACAGGGATCTCTGAAATGTTTTCTTTTTTATTCACCATCCCTATGTGTTTATTGTTACCTTATTCTGCATGCATAATTATTTAAATGCATGAAAACAACTTAATTTATTAGATTTTTTTCTTAAAATAGCCTTATGAAATGTTTTTCCCCCTCGGAAATTCAGTTGTGTATTTGCATATTTCTGGTTATCAAATGAAGGCATAAAACATTCATTTAATTTATCTTTAAATTATAAAAAATTAGGCAAACTTAATTTTTTGGTAAACAAAAGAGATTTACCATTAAAAATAAAACATGGAAGAAATGTTGTGTGGTTAAACCTTTACTCAAATCAAACGGTCAAATGCTCTTGAAGTGACTCTCAGTGCAGTTCTGGAGATGTTGTCCATGTGTTCACGTCCTTATTTAGTGAGATGACAGACGCTGAAATCCCCGGAGCTTCACGCACGCTTCCGTGTGTGTAATGAATGAAGCCGCGCTTCTGCTCCATTCATTAACACAGACATGCAGAACATGCAGGATTCATATTTAAATAGACTTTTCCGGCTTAATATTTACAGATATTAGTCCATACCGTGATTTGATGTAAGTGCAATGACCTATTTTTGATTAATTCATTCAAAATTTGCCAAATTCTTTGCCATTCCGCGTTAAACTGTAAATTCTGTTTTTATGACTGGATTCCGCAATTCCGTCCACGACTTCTGTATCGCGAAAATCATAGGGCCCTAGTTGTGGTATGCCAGCTCTTATCTTGCAATGGACACACGCCACAACGTTCTCTTTATGTTTCAATATGAAATGATCCCAAACCTTGGACATTTTGAGTCGTTTTCTCCTATTTGTTTCTCTTTGCTCATCGCCGTTGTCATTGCCATCGCGCCCTTCCATTTTGCAGCCCACGCCGTCAAATCAAAACACTGCTGACCCCTTGCGTCTCCTTCCACTTTGTGGGTGACGTAAACGCGTTGTGTCACATTAAAAAATAATTGCGAAAGAACTTGACATGAGCTTTAAAATAAATTAAAAGAGGCTTCGAGGCAGAGGAATTCCTCGATCATTTTTTTAATCGAGTTACACGAGGAACCATTTCAGCCCTTGTTCCATTCTTATCAACATCTCCAAGAAGGGTTTTCCTAACTTTTCAATGCATCCCCTTCCTATCTCCTATATTTGTAAAACCCTGAGGCATGAATACAATAACCAATATACACTGCGCACGTACATGTTTAAATTATATTTAAAAAGTAGATTGCTGCTTACTATAGAATGACTGGAATGGCGGTCTCAATTGTTTCGACTATATTAAGATTTACATTTTTCAAGTGACAAGCTGTGCAAGCTAACAGAGGAGAATTAACTGTCACGTAAAGCCAGTTGGTGGAACAATTTGATGACGTATTTGCTCATCACGTGATAAAAGGTGGTAATCAGAAAAGTTTATGCTTGTAATGCAAATTTATTCATCACTCTTAGGGCTACTTGTATAACATCAATCAGACTCTGTCAAACAAGTAAAATGAATATGACACTATTTTTGCCTTTACAAATATTTCTCGCCACGAAAGGTTACTCTGGAATCACTATTTGTGAACAGAAACTAAAGTTTAAACAAATGATTACATAAATAAATATAATATATTTATTTGATGTTTCTCATATATTAAAATATTGCACAAAAATGCATGTTAGATTAATATAAAGTAAATAATATTAAGATAATATTGTATTAAGTTTTAAGGGATGCTAAAAAACTGTTTAAAAAGATTTATGCTTTTAAAGTACTATTGAACTATTTATCATATCATATATTGGGCACATATATATTTATATTTTTTAAAAGGATGTTTAATGTAGTATATAGTTTATATATTTTTTTCAAATGTAAATTTATGCTAACTATAAAATTCCAGATTATGAAAGCTTTTTTTTTTTTTTTTAAGCAGAAAAGTCTCTCCACTATTCCTGTGCTATTTTTATTACCCTGTGTATTCGTGCAGTGATACAAACTAACCCCAATACAGATTTGATGGAAGACATATTTTGGTAGAAAATGACCACAACATTTATCTTTCTCTCATGCTGTTCAACTTCTTTTCACTGAGAAAGGTTTCAAATGTTTCTGACCTGTGAAACTGACAGACACACTAGAGGGCATTCCCACGATATGAGAAGCCTCCAGTGCCAGTGTGCAAGGGGATGACACAATCTTATTTATAATTTAACCTTTTGACCTCTTCTTCCTGACCTAGCTGATTCTCGTGCTATGATTCTTAATTACATTCTTTCTTTCTATTCTTCATTGAAACACAGAACGTTGGCAAACATGAGAAAATACCAGTTTATTTCAGAAGCTTACATCCATGTCATCATTTAATATGTACAGATCCTTGTTTATTCTTCCAAGCACTTTTGAAAAGAGCCCTTATGCATGTAAACAGAACCATTGCTACAGTATCACTCAAAGCATTGACAGAATAACATGATTTTTCAGACCTCATGGACATGAGAATTCACAACAACATCTGTAGACCAGTGTTTACTCATATGTTTGTTTAGCTATAAACAAATGTCAGAGGAACACCAGAGCTTGAGATACAGAGCAGTATTAATGTGAGACCCTTGATTTACAGTCACTCTGGGGAGATAACTGTCGTGGATGGCTGGATTCAGAGCAAAACCATATGGCCACAGTCTGCCACTGGATATTTTGCCCATCCGCGCTACATGCAGTTTCTAAAGCAAGGTCCCTTTTTAAAAAAATCAGTTTTTTACTTATTTTGTTCAAACTCTGTGTTGAAGCGGGAATTATTCTTTCGGAACGAGTGGTAAGTAATTTAATTTAACAATTTTACAGGCTTATTTAGTATGCATAGCACATGGGATTTATCCACTACGCTACAATTAGAAGCTATTCAAACAAATATATTTATACACCGTTTGATTACATGGGCAATATATATATATATATATATATATATATATATATATATATATATATATATATATATATATATATACACACATACAAATAAAATATACATATATATGTGTGTGTGTGTGTTTATTGTAAAATATGAATGCAAATTTGTACTAATATGCCATTTAGAGGTAATGAAGCACTTCGAGAGTCTCCCTGGCTCACTGCTCTTTTTGATGATCCTGGTTCCTCTCAGTCTGGGTGATAGATTCACCTTGTTGATCTCGATGCCAAACACCTCCATTCCTTTCAGTATTGGTCGGATTGGGGCTGGAGCTCTTATCGCTATCAGTTCTGTAAACAGCAGTCCGGACCTTCTGCGAGGTCAGTGAGCTATTTGTACCGAGCAGAAGAGGAAGATGCACACTATATTTACATATCATCCTTAATGTTATATGTTGTTGAATTATTCATGGCAGGTCATCATCTGGATTACCATTATGTGGACGATGAATGCAATGATCTGCGTGGCCCTGGGAAAATTGTGGCGCTTTACCATAAACACAAATACAGTGCTTTCATCGGACCTTCTTGCTCAAATGTACGTGGTTGTATTAGCTTCATTTCCAAGACAGCTGAAAGTCAAAACAAATAAATATTTAAAATACAGCGTAACGTAGTTTAAACGGAACGGGTCAAAGATAACAATCACTCATTTTATCATTACTCAGACAATAGACTTCCAAATTAAGGTATCAGTTTTCTACAAGCACACAGTTCCAATTAAAGCTGATAAAATTGACTTTTAACGCATGAAGGGCTATCAAAAAGTAATTACAAAAGTCGTTATAATCTCATTTGTCACAAGATATCATCATTACAAGACGAAGGACTATCAAATGTTCATTGAGTAGGAAATGGAGCGTTATCATCTGTTGCTAATTCTTATTTAAGGTCTGCGCAGTGACTGCTAAACTAGCAGCTTATTGGAACATTGCTGTCATCAGTCCCGTATGTGCTGATCAACAGTTTCTAGATAAGAAGGTCCGTTTTAATGTTTTGTTTCACTTATATCTGAAAATGCACTTTGCTTTTCAGTTGCTAAATGTCTTTTTCTCTTGGCCCCTTGGCATTCAGGACTATCCGACCTTAACAAGAGTGTTTGGACCTTTTACTAAACTAGGGGCTTTCTTTGTGGAAATCTGTAAGCAGTTTGGCTGGCAGCGCATCAGTATTGTGTATGACATTAAACAGATCTGGGCTATTTCTGCCGAGGGGATCAGGTATGTAATATTCCTCGAAACTGAGAGGTGGAAAATCTATGTTAATTGACATTTATTATAAATGGCATGTATGTAAATAAATAAATAGTAAGTTTAATGGTAAAGTGATTTTTAAGTATGTAAGTATATATTAGTATATAGTATAAAAGTATATATAATTATATATTAAGTACAAAAAAAATGTTGCACCAAGTAGAAAGGAAACTGTACTGGTTTATTTACAGTTTTCATATAAATGTACAGTTTTTTAGATGTGAAATATAGTTGCTATTATGAAGTCAAGAAGCTCATCTTAGAACTTTTTTCGAAAGGTATCAAGCGGAGCACAATAACATCACAGTGGCCAAGTATCAAGAAATCCATGGCTCTCTTTCTCAAGGGTCCTTGTCGACCTGGTCCTGGGTCTTAACTGAGGTGGCACGAGTCTCTCGCAGTAAGAAAAAAAATCCCGTCTGATGCAAATTTGTTCTCCCAAAATCTGTGAGGAACTAATCAATGAAGCTATTGTTTGTGTCCTTTTGCCTATATCCAGTTATTGTGATATCAGCACATGGCAAGGTGGTCCGCAGTTTGCTAATTGAAGCTCACAAGAAAGGCCTCACCAACGGAGATTTCGTGTTCTTTTGCTTCGAGCCATACAAGCAAAAGGTGCTATTTGGCAGTTTTGACTGGAAACAAGGTGTGTATTACATTACCACAAAATCAATGACTCTGCTCATAAAATGAGACATGATGTCATTTTCTATTTATAATGTATGGTTTTCTTCTTTCTCAGGTGATGGATATGACTCAGTAGTCAAGCAAGCTTATCAGGCTCTGTTTTTCCTGTCTCTGTATAAACCCAGTGATAAACGGTATCAGGCCTTCTCAGAGAATGTCATCAGAAGGTCCAAAATAGACTTTGGCTATACCTATGCTACAAATGAAAAGGTTTGCTTTTAGTATGCATATTAACAATGATAGAGTTTATTGTCAATGATACCACATCTGAATTTTGGTGCGTGGGCATGTGGCTGAATGGATGGAAAGCCATGTGATGGCACAACTTTTAGGTTACTTCATTATGAGTTCAACTGTTTTATTTCCACAGGTGTCATTCCTAGCAGCCATAGCCCATGATAGTGTCTGGCTGTATGCCCAGACATTAAACAAAACTTTGGCAGAAAAAGAAAACCCATATGACGGCTTAGCCATCACTAGACGAATGTGGAACAGAACCATTACAGGTTTGAAGAGCTTAAAATATATCCAGTGATTACCAACTGGATTTAAGATTACATGTGCCCATGCAATGCTGTATTATGTTATATAATATGAGTTAAAAGAAGCATATTTCTGCTTTTGGTTTTTGTTAAATAGGGATTCAAGGAGATGTAACTATTGATGCGAGTGGAGACCGTGAGTTAAATTACATGATGAAACAATTCCAAGGCGTTAATAACCAGTGTCAGGTGAGCAACTAACATATGCTTATTATTTAGACCGAACCAGTGCAAGCCATCTGAAAACTGCTCTGCTATTCGGAATTAGATTTGTCAAATGAGTCATACTCTAGGGTTCTCCACACAGGTCATTGCAAACTATTTTGGGACTTATAAGGCAGTACAAGGGGTTCAAATCAAGTGGCCTGGAGGACGGACAACTCCTCCCAAAGACTCTCCAGACTGTGGCTTTCAAGGAGAACTCTGCATCAATCTAGGTATTGGGCAACCCGCCCTCATCGGAAAAACATTACTGGCAACAATTCTGCAAAATTATATTACATAACACCTTGCACATTTCGAGACACTTGTGAAATGTCAAGTCCGTGGCAGAGGCACAGTTTTCAATGATGTGTTGGTATTTGGACTTTCATTGCCTCTAGGTTTGATGCATTTTACTTCCCATCATTCATTAATTTTAAAGGTGTGCTAATAACACACAGGAGCATGATATGAGGATTGGAAGCATGTTCATGTACTTCTGCTTATCAGCTCTTTCAAGGGGCCAGTTAAAGGCCATAGTACAGTCACTTTGTTTCCAGTAGGGGGCACCAGATACTCAACTTTGCTCCATACATTAGTTCATCCACACAGAACCACTCATCCCTTGGTTTCTCACCCCTTCATTTTCATCTTTTTTTGGCATTGCCCCATACCCTATCTTTGATTAAAAAATGGGTGAAAAGAAAAATCTTGAATAATGTACCAGTGCCTGCAAGAACCAAATGTCCAACTCAGTGGCAATATAGATTTCTCAGCTATTCACTGACTGAATATCCCTCAAGCTAACAGGTCGAAGTAATAAAAGTCTGGACAGACTTATGCAACCCGATATAATACTTTTATTAAAGGTGACTGGATGTGACTGTTTCATATTGCATTCCTACAGAATTACCCTTGGTGGCTTCCAGTTTTGCTGTATCATAATTCTATAAATGGACATAATTGCATTTTGACACCAAGTGAGTGCTAATCACCCAGCAGATCGTAAATGTGTGTGTTTTATTTACAGAGAGAAAATTCTTGATTGCTTTGGGGATTACTGTTGGCTTGGTGGCCGCAGGGACCCTAGCAGTCTGTGTTTTATACAGGTAATATGGTTCAAGTGTGTATTTTTAACAGCTCTTAAACATTAACAATGCCGAAATCAAGCGTAGAAATGTGTTCTTTTGCATAAGTGCAATGCCTATACTTTTTTTTTTTTTTACTTCCCAAGAGATTTGTTTGAGCTAGTTACACCGTTTTCATTTATTTTGGATGTAAGATTTGCATGTTATACTGCAATTATGTTGAAACATTCTGTTGATTTTATAGTTCATGAATGCCAGACTAAATTCAGCTGAAATGTTAGAGCTGATGCCCAAAAATGCAAGCCTTATTCAATCAGCTCCACTGCTGTTCTTCAGTTTTTCTCAGTATTTCATTGGCTTTGTAGAAATACGGTCTTAGATTTTCTACAGTCTTCAGATTAAACTGATATTTATTACCAGGAAGTTCAAACTCCAGGAGGACGCCTCCAAGATGCTGTGGACAGTCAATGCTGATGATGTCATAATGATGCCGCATCACTCCTCAACCTTGCCAGCAAAGGTTTTAAGAGGATTTAATGCATTTTAAGATGATTAAGTAATTATTCTGGCCAACAATTTACTTTATTTTGTAATGCAAGAACATAATAGCAACTGTGAGGCAGAAATGATATAATTAACAATGTCATAGACACTGTCATGTAAAGAGATAACCAATTCTACCTCCTTATCATTACTGTTTTAATTGTGGGTTGTTTGGATGGATTTGCTACATGCACTATGAATGAATCTATAACATCTAGATTCTCCTCTTTTGTTGTTCAGTCCCACAGATCCAAACCCATTCAGGCTTCTTTGGAGTCTATAATTTGCAGCATGCAAGACAAGCCATCAGCACACAGAACTGCAGTCTACAAAGTGCAATATTTGTGATCTTAGTGTTTACACATTTACGTCACTGTATTCCAACATAACGTAGAAGACAATTTATGCTACAAAAACTGGGCATGATTTAGTTGCCCAATAAAACGATTCATAGTTAATTAAATTATTTTTTTCTCTCTCTCCCCTTCAGGGGACAATTTGTTCTGTTTGCTTTCTGAATTTAAGAAGCACTCATCTAAGCAGTGAGCTGTTGGCGGAACTCAAACATGTAAACTCTGCTCAATACATTGACAAATGCATTACATTTTTATACAATATGTTAGTGATATGATGTACCTCAATCAGTACCTATGTGTCTTCAGTGCAGAGATTCGACCCATTATAACCTTTGTAAATTTATTGGAGCGGCCCTGGAGACCCCTCAGCCCTTCATTCTTACCGAGTACTGCCCTAAAGGAAGCCTGGAGGTGCTCTTACGCAGATAATTGTTTCTTTTCCATCTGCATTTTCCAACTATGTTTATCTTCAAAATTTTCTTATGGCTTTTTTAATAATGACTTTTTAATAAAGGGTTTAGGAACAAATACATGTAACTATTAGGACAGTGAATGTAATCCTTATACAGGAAATTTATTGCAATATATATATATATATATATATATATATATATATATATATATATATATATATATATATATATATATAACAGCTTCGAAATTAACATAACATCAATGTATCTTCAAGTAAAGTGTACTAAAGACCTTATTTTATTAAAATTCCAGAAAGTATTCTATAAGCTTTCTAATCTTTCATAGTTGAACAGCTCTACTGATATATAATGTCAATTCTGTTATTACTGACTCTTTTTATGGAAAGAGCTGTGTATATTATTGAACCAAAATTGTAGATTTACAGTTTTGGAACAATGTAAAATTATGACTGAATATTTGGGTGAACAAGAAAAGTGATATCTTCTTATTATTTTAAGAATGGTCATTGTAACTAAAGTTTTTTGTGTCCCCCAAATTCTCAGGACATTTTGAAGAATGAGTCTATCAAGCTGGACTGGACATTCAAGTATTCCCTCATGCTAGACATTGTAAAGGTCGAAATGTCTGTGTTTTATAGTCTAAACTGTTTTCTCTGACAGAAGAATATAAAACAGTGATGGATTAATTTCGACTTTGATGTAGGGCATGGACTATTTGCACCACAGTCCCTTGCACTGTCACGGTCGCCTCTCGTCATCAAGCTGTGTCGTGGACAGCCGCTTTGTCCTGAAGGTCACTGATTTTGGACTTAACGCAGTCAGGCGTTCAGACTCAGAGCAGAGCCTTGGATTTGACCCCTGGACCGGTAAGCCGGAAATGTAGAACTCTGAAGAAGAAATTAATTTTTGTTTGGATGAAAAATATAGTATTTATTTAGAGCTCAATACATAAACACACAAATATGTTCCACACATAAATGTAAATGTAGATCGTTTTGTGTAGATTTTAAAATATGTTTTCATTTTAAGCTCTGTTATGGAGGGCACCAGAGCTGCTGAGAGAGTCCATTTCAGCTAATGGTACTCAAAAAGGGGACATCTACAGTTTCGCCATTATTGCTCAAGAGGTAGTATATCGTAGAGGGCCTTTCTACATTCCCAACTGTCACTTCAGTGCTAGAGGTATGATAATACTCTCCTCTCCCTCTCCCTATAAAGCCTCTTTTTATAACTTAAAGTAAACCATCTCTGATGGATAACTTTACAGGACTGTTGTTGACTCTCTCCCTGTCTGTTTTTCAGAGATTGTGGAGCGGGTTAGGGCGAGAGGCTGTAGCCCATTGAGGCCTCACATAGACCCATCGGAGGGTGTAGAGGAACTGGAGGGAATCATAGTCAGCTGCTGGAGAGAGAAACCTGCAGAGAGACCAGACTTCTCTTCTCTCAGGACTGCCATCAAGAAACTCTGTCCTAATGGGTCAGTAATGAAGCAAGACACAGAGCAATATATTTCTCTACATTTTTTTACTTCATTTTAGATGGAATAGGTCACCTCATCAGGGCTTATTTTTAGTTGGTTTAGGTGGTTTTAGTTAGTTTAAGCTTGGGTCAACCTGCTACATTTAGTTTACACTAAGAAACAATAAACTTTTAACAGTGTGCAGTTGACTGATTCACAAATACTTTGAAAATTGGTTTGATTGAATCAAGCCTTATTAGATATCTGAACTTATGTTTGAACTCGTGTGTATTTACAGTATCAGTTTGTTATTAGTGTTGAGCAATGATTAATCGTGATTAATCGCATCCAAAATAGATTTTTGAGTACATAATATATTTGTGTGTACTGTGTATATTTACTGTATATATAAATAAACACACATGCATGTATGTATTTAATAAAAATATACAATATGTTTATATATTAAATGTATTTATATAATATTAATTATATGAATATAAATATATACATGTAAATACATGAAAATATTTTCTAACTATATACTGTGTGTGTGTCTTTATATATACATAATAAATATACACAGTACACACACATATAGCCTGTTATGTACACACAAACCTTTATTTTGGATGTGATTAATCGTGATTAATCGTTGCCTGGCAGTTTTTATTTTTATTAAACCTATTAAAAATAATTTCCAATAAATCAAATTAAGCTAAATTTAATTAAGATACAAAAAACTTAAATCTTATAATATGTAAGACTTTAACTTAAACTTTTTTTTTATTGCTACTAACTGAAATAGAATGCCTTAAAGTTAAAGTACTCACTAAAACCAAAATACATTTAAGATAAACAGAAATAATAATAAAAACAACAACAACACATAAAACAATTACTAAAGCTTAAATTAGAATTAAAAGGAATTCTGAAAATGTAAAAATAAAAGCACATTCATTTAACTGTACCCCAGTTCCGTATACGGGACACCTACATTTACTTCACTATTACAATTAAATCTAATCTAATCATGATAAACTATATATTGTTGGAAAGGTCTAAGGCTCCCAAATATATTTTATTTTACCAATGTTTTTTGTTAAATATTATTAACAGGAGTTCTGACCTTTGTTAAAAAAAAAAAGACTTAAAATCTAAAAATTCATCCTTTAAAACCCATTTTAAAATCAGACATTGCATAACAATGTAAATGGTGAATCAATATCATGTTACAAAATGTTTTCATTCATGAATTTATCATGCACTATAAAGTCTATGTTCAAAAATGTGAGTGACAGTTAAGGGGTTAAAATATTAATAGACTATAGTAGCATATAAAAATAATACTACAATTATATTATAAAGGTTTTAATATTATTTATTTCATAAAACAAATATCTTCACTCATGTATCTCAGTCAGCTAATACACCTTATAATCTGCATTTTAATTTTACATCATATACAGTACACTATAAAACAGTGACATGTTGGCAGTTGGCACTTGAATACCTCAGACCAAAACAAATAGAACCCCAAACACTCTAACTTTTATTGTACTCTCCAGACTGCACTTTTATTAGACTTTCTGCTGATACAATCTTCCCCACTTGCAAAGTAAGATTCCCAAGTGCAGTCAGTGTTAACATTGAGATAAGTTTGATTAAAGGCACTTTAAACAAGCATTGCTGCGGCATCAGTAGTGTACAGCTATCTCTCCTTCCCAATCTAATGCGGTCTTGACACTGCTACAGTTGCACGTTCTTCCTCTTTGTGCTTGTTTCAGCTGTAAATGAGGGTAGTTGTGACTAATGAGTGCTTTTGAGGTAATAAAGAAGAACAGGGCAGGGACACAGAGGATCATTAATTACACTTACAAATGACAGTGCTTAATCAGGTAGACAAACAAACAGGATATGGCCACTCTGGGGACCAGTGACACACAACCCAGCGATCATAGAGTCCCACGAGAACAACCCTGTCACAACGTATCAGGCTAAACATTTATACTGGCTTTGGAGGATGAAAGGGGAGATTAAAAAAAATTAAAAATGGTGTTGTGTGTACTGTGTGCTGATGAATGTTTCTTTTGCAACAAATGGCCCTTGAAGGGGCAATAAAGAATTACTGCTTCTTAAATGTGATATTGCTAAATGCTAGTTAGTAGTAATGATAAAGAATGATATTTGCAGAGCATTCGTGTGTATGCACAGGGGCTCTGAGAACATTCTGGATAACCTGCTGTCCCGTATGGAGCAGTATGCGTGTAATCTGGAGGAGATAGTCAGTGAACGTACCGCTGAACTCCAGGAAGAGAAGAAGCGAGCAGAGGGACTACTCACGCAGATGTTGCCACGGTAACATTTCAGATTATGACCCCCCCCCCCCCCCCAAAAAAAAAAAAATCTGATCCAAAGCTACCTAGAACTAATTTCTTCCTTTTTAACTATTCTTCCTTTTTCTATTCTTTGATTTTCAAATAAATATGCATATACTGTAGACTATGGCACATCAAGCTGAAGGTTTGCTATTGACAAGTGTCAGGCTGTCTTTGAGCATCTATTGGTGTAGTTTTTGCAGTATGTTCCATTTGTTGAACCATCTCTTGGTAAGAGAGCATACACTGATTGGGTGTTACGTGCACGCAAAGTCCATAGGACACATGCAGAATGCTCTTTTGGCTATTCCAGTTTGTGTTTCTGTTTGATGAATACAGACTACTGCCTCCCATGGTGCAAGATGTGCCAGTTGGCTTTGGTCTTTAGTGAAGCTCATTTTGACCATTGTCAGCTTTGTTTCCGCTATTTATCTATGTTGGTTTGTTGTGTCTTAGCCTTAAAGGGATAGTTCACCCTCAAAAAATTTTATTCTGTCATTAATCACTCATGTGATTCCAAATCCGTGGAATGACCTCCATTCATCTTAAGAATAATTAAGATATTTTTGATGAAACCGGAGAGGTTTCTGACCCTCCCATAGACAGCAATGGAACTACCATGTTCAAGGTCCAGAAATGTAGTAAGTTAAAATAGGTTACTGGTTCAACTGTAATTTCATGAAGCTACGAGAATTGGATTTCATTAAAATATCTTGATATCTAGATGAACAAAGGTCTTACGGGTTTGGAAGAACATGAAAGTGAGTAATTAATGGCAGAGTTTTTATTTTTGGGTGAAATATCTTTTTAACGGTTAACATGTTCGATATATAAACTTGGGTTAAAATGCACTTGACTGTCATTTGATGAATTATTGCTGCAATGAAAATATTCACACATCTTGTTTAATAAAATTGTTTGCCATCTTATTATATTAACACAAAACAGATTTGATTTTCTTCCCTCCACTTATCCAATCCTAACTTTGAATACTCCAGATCTTCATCTGTGTTTTGAAGATGAATGAAAGATTTGGGTAATGGAAGTAATAATGTAAATGATGACAGAATTTTCATTTTCGGGTAAACAATCCCTTTAACACCTGGTTAAGTTGGAGGTGTAGTGAATATGATGTAGGTTTTCTTGTTGATATAGTGCAGACAAAAGTGGCACGACTGTTCAGTGAATTTGAGCGCAACACTTCAGTTCCTAAAAACTTGCTTGCACCTGGCCTAACAAGCCTACGTGACGAGACCACTGATCCTCACCAAGCCCTCCACTTGAAACCTGCCTTTGAAAAGTGCCTGTCTTTTTTCTTGTATTTTTAGATGTGTAGCCGCTCAGCTCATAGCGGGAAAGACAGTGAGAGCAGAAACCTACGACTGCGTAACCATCTATTTCAGTGACATTGAAGGCTTCACAGCCATGTCAGCATCCCTCACGCCAATGCAGGTGATGAAAGACGCAGAGACTCAAACAGCATCTCAGAGAGTTTCTGCCCGGCACTTTCCTTGCAGGCAATTTTAAAAAACAATTTGTTGTGTGTGTTTTTTTTTTCAATATAGGTCCTATGTGGGGTTATTTGTTCAGATTCTGATTGTATTTTAACAAAAAACATATGTCCAGAGCTATTTGGGGAGGTTTGAGGAGCTGCCTTCCTCCGTTGTCTAAGACTTTGAAATACCTACACTTGTTAAATT
This sequence comes from Carassius auratus, assembly GCF_003368295.1. NCBI lineage: Eukaryota > Metazoa > Chordata > Actinopteri > Cypriniformes > Cyprinidae > Carassius > Carassius auratus. The sequence continues at coordinate 43,775 of NW_020526215.1, forward strand.
ATGTATGCGCCTGTGTGTGTTTGTTTGTGTATGGTCTGTTATAAGATCAAATATCCACATAGTACGCTCTGGAATGGGTTTCATATGTCACATAAGAGCTCCTGACATTATTAGGTGACATGGCACAAGTGCCAAAAACTCTACTCTGTCACGGATATCAGGCTACTGTTAGCATAGCTGCTGGCTCACACGCCCGTCTGAGCCTTAAAGTGGAAATAATACATTCGCATGATGCTATTTATGGACCGCACTGAAGCCCACAGCTGAACCACAATGGAAAACGATTGTCACTTTACAGAAACTTTGATCTCTGTATCTGTATCCTTAAGCTGACTGCTATAAACTGCACTTGTTTCCTTTTTGCTGTACTTTAGGTAGTGAACGTTCTGAATGACCTGTACACATACTTCGACAATATCATAGACAACCACAATGTTTATAAGGTACATCATTTGAATGCCTCATCATCATGCGAGGTGATTTTAACCATTGTAGGAAATATGTTGCTTCATGTGTCCTTTGCTGTATCCAGGTAGAAACCATTGGCGATTCCTACATGGTAGTGTCGGGTCTGCCTACCAGAAATGGAGACGACCATGTAAAAGAAATAGCAAGTATGTCATTAGCTGTGGTGCAGGGCATGAGGAGCTTCTACAGTCCACACATACCAGAGCAGCAGCTGAGGGTCCGCATTGGAGTTCATTCAGGTAATAACTGGATGGTGACAGCTCTTTGGCTGTGCCATTCTTGTTTATTCACTGGCCTGCACTGACCCTGATCAATCACAAAAACAAATGTGCTCAGGCTATGAGTGTATTGCCTTGTAATTTATGTAATGTAAGCTATTTTTTTCTATTTTTATTTGTATGCTCTTATACTAAAGTATGAACAAGTATACAAGGGGTGTCCAACCTTACCAGTAGTTCAAGTACTGAAATGTCTATTTCAATTAAATGCTGTCCTTTGGAACATTCAGTTCTTCAAAGAAAATGAATCATGGATTCCACAAAAAAAAAAAAAAAAAAAAAAAAAAAAAACACAAAAAAAGTTTCTTTTGCACCAAATTAGCATATTAGAATGATTTCTGAAGGGACACTGAATACTGGAATGATGCTGAAAGTTCACCTTTGCCATCACAAAAATATTCTGCATTTTAAATGCATTTTAAATATTCTTTGCATTTCAAAACAGAAAGCAAAAATTAAAAAAAAATTAATCATCCTCTCTGTCAAAAATTCTAAATAAAAGTATAGCAAAAGAAATAATTTTTCAGTATGCATAAAAATATGTACAACCTACTGTAAGAAACAGATTGTGCATTATACAGTTTTGGGGGACTACTTCTAATAAATACATTTGATTATGACTGGTTGTTTATACAGAAGGTTTATACAGTACATTTCATTTCTTCTCTCTCTTGCCTTTTTCAGATGTGTTTTCAATACAAAGCCAATGATGCATTTGAATATTTTTTCTGATTTGGTCCATTTCTGCATCAGACGAGTGTTTATGCTGCTCAGGCATTCTTGGAGTGATTTCAACTTGCCAACTTGGCTTATGACACATATGAGAAAAATTCAAATAAAATACATCATTATACATTTTATCACAAAACATAGGCTGAGTAGTGGAAAAGGAAAAACTATTTAAAATGTGTTGTGGAAAAATACCGAATCATAAAAAAACAAATCATTTTGCTTGTTACAGGGCCTTGTGTCGCGGGGGTTGTGGGTCTGAAAATGCCACGCTACTGTTTATTTGGAGACACTGTGAACACTGCCTCCAGGATGGAGACATATGGATTACGTAAGATCACTCATAATGCATGTGTTGACAGCAGATTACGAAGATATGTCAGAGAAGCATTTGAAATAAAACTCACGTGATTGATCTGACATCATATCGTTTTATTTTCCCCTCTTAGCACTGAGGATCCATGTGAGCAGTTCCACCAAGTCTCTCCTAGACACTTTCAGGACTTTCCGCTGTGAACTGCGAGGTGACATCCACATAAAGGTACAGAGTTACTGCCCCTGTGACATTCACCTCAGGGAGCATCATATTGCTTTCATCTCACCTGTCTGACCACATCACAACAGTCCGATTCCCTCAGCTGATTCTTCATTCACATGTTTATTATAGGATTGGTGCTTCAAAATGACTAACAAGTTACAAAACCATACCGTGTAATCAAATGACATCATAACTACAATCACGGCTGTAAACATTAATGTCTAAAAAGTTGTGTATACATGGCAACATAATTTCAGAAAGAGTGGAAATATTTATTCGGTAATGAGTCACAGCTGGTAAGGACCTATAAATAGAGCTCAAAAGCGTCCTCTTAACCACACATTTTCAAAGCTTCGGAAGTGCTCTCACCTCGCTGTTCTCTTCCATTTCAGGGAAAGGGCTGGGTGAGGACATACTGGCTTTTGGGAGAGGACTACTAAACCAGATCCCTTTTTTCAATACTTTTTTAACATGATTTTTTAACATGAGTATATTACACTATATTTCTACTTTGTATTGCATGTTTGCAATATTTTAGTTCAAGAAGCAAATGTTTGGGGTTGGGAAGATTTATTTTTTTTTTTCTTATGAATTGTGTATTTCGTATTATATATTTATGTAAAATACAGTAAAAACAACAACAACAATATTTTTACAAATATTATTACACACACACACACATATACATGCATACATACTGTACATGTACACATATATTAAATATAACTGTTTTCCTCTTGAATATATTAACTCCAGTCTTCAGTATAACCATTTAGAAATAATGTTTCTTGAACACCAAATCATTATGATTATCAAATTTGTGCTGCTTGATATTTATGTGAAAAGTGAGATTTTTTTTTCAGGGTTTTTTGGTGAATAGAAAATTAAAAACATGATTTTACTGTCTCTTTTGATAAAAATGTATGTATCCTTGCAGAATAAAAGTATTTACATATATATATATTTAAATAAATATATAACACTTAAAAGTAGTATAAACAGTAGTGCATATCAAAACCAAAAAAAGTCTTCAAATATCTTTTAACAACATATACACCAATTCGTAATTTACAATATTCTCAGCACAGCCTCTTAGTTGTTCCCCAAACACGGTTGTGATCCGGGAGTGACAGGGCCTTTACAAGGCATGCTCCAAATCTGTGGAATTCTCTCCCAATTGACAATGGGATGATAATTCTTTAACTGTTTTTAAAACTTTTCCCAAAAACATTCTTTTTCAGGAATGCTTGTATTTTTTTTTTTTTTTATTGTATTGTTTTGTGATTTATTTTTTGTTGAATTTATAGTATGTTTTCTTATATTGTTGTGTTTTCCTTTAATGTAAGCTTTCATGTAAAGAACCTTGAGAAAGAAACGTTTAAAGGTGCTATATAAAGAAATGTATTATTATTATTATATTCATCTTTATATTAATCACAAATTGATTGGGCACCATAATGAAATGGAAAATAATAGCCAGAAAGATCTGATATTTCCCTTTTCAATTATTCAGATATTTGTTTGCAGGGCCAGACTGGGACGCAATTTCAGTTGGGGAAATCTCACTTGTACCTTTTTAGGTACAGCAGCTTGACATTACAGCAGTACACTGTACATATTAGTACCTTAAAAGTAGTAATTCATACCCTTAAGCTGCTAATTTGTAGGCCTACCTGTTAGGGGTAAAAATGAACAAATATGTCCTTTTAAGGGTCCTGTGTCAGTGACGAACTGTTGTACCTCAAAAGGTGCAATTTTGGCCCGTTATGTCCTGTATATAGCCTATACTGTATATCCACAACAATTTCTGAAACCAGACAACCCTATTATTTGTATGGCCATCACATAAAAAAGGTCTACTTTGTCTGGGGCCGAGGAAAATAATTAAAGGTTCTCTCTTGCACTGCACCTTCTCGTCACTTCACTTCCCTTTCCATTTTCTTTATTTTCCCCAATATCTCTTTGATTAAACTTATATTTCACAAAACATACAATACCAGTCCATTTTTTTTTGCATTTTTCTTATACAAAGTACAGCAAGAGCAGTAATATTATGATATTTTTTTTACTATTTAAAAATACTATTTACTACTGCTTTCGATTGGAATATAGATTTTAAATTTCATTTATTGCTGTGATCAAAAAGCTGAATTTTCAGCATCATTACTGCAGTCTTCAGTGTCACATGATCCTTCAGAAATCCATCTAATATGCTGATTTGGTGTTCAAGAAAAATAGCTGTTGTTGTTGTTGTTGTTGTTGTTATTATTATTATTATTATCATCAATATTTAAAACAGAGTACATCAGTATTCTTTAATGAATATTAAGATCCAAAGATCAGCATTTATCTGAAATAAAAAGCTTTTGCAACATTACCCATGGACTGTACCAAAAGTTTGGAGTGAGTATTATTTATTTAGTGAATGAAGGCTTGGTGAGCAGAAAATACTTCAAAAAACATTATAAAATCTTTCTGATCAAAACTTTTTGACTGGTAGTCTATTAAAACACAAAACTAAAGTTAAAACTAAAGTGCCCAAATGTCAAAATTATTACATTATATTAGTTGAAAAAGTCTAATACACTATTATTAGGTTGTGAACCTGTCACTCATATTATTTTTTGTGCTGCTGTCTGCTCTAACTCCCTCCCTCCCTGTAGCCTACAATAAATCCATGTGAATATCTGTCTCTGCAAAAAAAAATTAAATGTAACTTTACAATCGATATTGATGTCCTTTAGAACAGCATATTCTGAATGATGATAATATGGGGTGCTAGTGATAGCCTACAGATACTAGCAGTTTAATACTCAACTACAGTAATAAAGACAAAATCATCTAGCGTATTTACAGATGAAACTGACCTGCACTTGAAGCCCTGAACAGGTCAGTGATGTAGCTACATTTCACCTTCTTCTTCTGGCCGCTTTCTTTCTTTCATTGAGTGCAGCGTATCGGTTCTGTCTGGAACCGTTTGACGGAAATGCAGAACAGACATGATCTGATTTGTGCAGCGCAGAGCAGAACCGCCAGTCAAGACTAACCAATTTATGACTTCTTATCGAATGAAAAAATCTGAAATGATATCTTTGGTACATTGAGAAGGCATAAATATAATAATAATAATAATAAATAAATAAATAAATAAATAAAGGGCAAATCAGCCGCCAGGCCACCGGGAATTTTCCCAGTGCTCACGATGGCTAGACCTGGACTGTTTATTAGTGTTTATTTGCATTTCTACACTCATTCCATTAATTCAATTCTACCACAGGGCATTTTTGTTGGACTGTATTTTATAATCTGTCACCTATGGACACTGCTGAGAGCAGGCCATTACATTAATAGCACTCCCATTCCACAGTTGACCCTATGTGATTCATTCCCCTTCTGGCTTTTAACCAGCCATCTCTATCTTGCATTGACACTGGAGCTTTCACTAAAAGCATTTAACTGTTGTACCATATTGACAGCAAACCTCTAAAAACTCCAGATTCCGTCTTAACGGTCTACAAATTACTGTCGCTGAAAGGGACTGTCCACATCGGCATTACTCCTTCCTTGCTTTCTGGTAACCTTTGCCCCCTTATCACAGGGGTTATAAACACAATTTTCAGACAAGACATTGCTGTATAGAATTGCTCTGCATTTTGTTAGGGGAAATGAAAAGGGTATGTTTTAAGCCCCATCAGTCTGATATCTGCGTCTTTTTGGAGTTAATGGGAAACTGACTTTGCTAGAATTTATTCCTACAGATAATCTTCAATTCAAACACAAACATCTCAGGAGTTGAATGATTAGTTTTTTAAGCTATATTCAGCAATGTCTGTTCAAAGTTTGGGGTTTTAAATAGGCCCATTTAGTCCTATTGTTGCCTATAATGTACAGTATATACAACACCCAATTTTAATCACAGCATAATAGGTGTTGATACAGTTCTCATGAGATAAGTTTTCTTGTTTCACATTCTGACATTACACTATTTGTGCAAAACTTTTGGAATGATTTCCCACCCCCAGATATGTTAGTACAAACACATTCAGAACAAGATTCCAAAATCAAGTATTTTGACACTAATCACTACTGAATACTTAATTAAATTCAAATCCCTCATGAATTCTTTATTTTATATCTCTCAAAAGTACATTGCGAACTCCAGTTCAGAATTCAAAGCTAATCATGTTTGTCTTGTAATTCATTTCTTGCTCAGGTTGCTGCCTGCTTCCTGTAATATAGTATGTATCCCTTAAGTAGCAACGGCATTCATCCAAGACCACTTTAGCAATTTTCCTCCGGTTAAGATTCTTGTCACGGAAGCTGGATCAGTGTCCTCTGAGAGGCGCTTTCTTACATTGAGCCAAGACCCCAAATGGGTGAAATGTTTTACTCAATGAAAGTGCTGATGGGGTTACTTCCTACTCGTGATCATGCTGTTGTGTCGGTGTTGTTATAAGATACAAACAGGTCATGTTTACAGTAGAAACAGTTCTCGCTGTATGCTTGTTTTGGCTTTATGCCTTGTTGGCACTGGTGTGCTGTGGACAGTCATTGGTTGTATGAGTAATTATGGGCGAGGCTAGCTCATTTTGTACGAGCGAGGAAGTGTTGTGTGAGAAGGGTCTTTAGGAGATGTGGCTAGATGGACCTGGGCTTTCCTCGATGACCTGTGACCGGCTCTGCAAATGTTTTCTTTTGTGATGACCTGAGAAGCGGCTGCCATGAGTGGTTTAACATACTTGATGCAGATCATTGTTCTTGTAACATAGATGCAACAGAACAGGAGAATTTTAACCCAAACATCCTGGAGCAGATTGAAGGATATCCTGCTTTCTTCAGCAAGTAAAAGGCAAAGACTGTTAAAGTTGTTGTTAACTTCAAAATTATAATAATAATAATACGATGCAGAATATGATAACACTTTTTATGAGGCTATGAATAAGCACTGTACTGTAGCTCCAAGATACAGTACATCTTTCATTTAGGATTTAAAAAAAATATATATATAATGCAACCATGGCTTAACACAGTTAACCACCAGATCCTCCTGTCAGCCCTATTTGCAAAGGGCACCTCAGGAACCACACTCCAGTGGTTTGAGTCTTATCTCTCAGATAGGTCCTTCAAGATATCACAATATCTAACTACTGGGGTGCCTCAGGGCTCAGTTCTTGGACCACTTCTCTGTCTACATGGCATCACTAGGTTCTGTGGCTTTTCATATCACTGCTATGCTGATGACACTCAGCTCTACCTCTCATTCCATCCTGATGATCCAACGATAGCCTTTTCACATTTCAGCTCGTCTAACAGACATTTCTTGCTTGATAAAGGACCATCACCTTTAACTCAAAATGCTTGTGGGTCAATCAAACCCATAGTTTCATCACAATTTAACCATCCATTTAGGCAAATCAACCATAACTCCTTCAAAAACAGCCAGAAACCTTGGAGTTATGATTGATGATCAGCTGACTTTCTCAGGCCACATTGCTAAAACTGCTCGGTCCTGCAGATTTGCTTTATTCAACATTGCATGTTCTTTCAGAACATGCTGCACAACTCCTTGTTCGAACTCTTGTTCTGTCCAGACTGCAGACAGCACTCTCAGTTCTAATTCTATTCTTTAAAAAAAGTGTCCCTTTTAGACTTGCACTCTATTCATTTACTGCTTGTTTTAATAATAATAATAATAATAATAATAATAATAATAATAATAATAATAATAATAATAATAATAATAATAATTAAAAAACACTAGCTTTTCTAATCTTTTTTTGTATTGTTTTCTTATTATGTATTATATAATAATTATAATAATAAAACTTTCTACGTGTACTGCTTTAAGCTAACTGAGACTTGTTATAGTACTTGCATATAATTGCTCTTTTGTTGATTTTGATTGCTTCCATTGTCCTCATTCCAAGTGTCTGCTAAATGATTAAATGTAAATGTAAATGTAAAAAATTCCCAAAATGATTAAATCGCCTCTTTGTCTCATTAAATAGCTGTGTTTATTTGACACAATCGGTATTATTTGTACACAATATATTATTCGGACAATTATATTGTTTATAGCTAAAGAATCACGAGCGCCAGTAGGCTTTTGAGTTGAGCGCGTCTGGAAGCTGTGACATCGTGAGGACAAAACCAACCAAAACAAACCATGGCTAACAGTCAGATTCAGCGTATATTTATGATCCAGAATCAGATCCAGAGGCTGAAACTGAATGAGAGCAGCAGCAGCAACGACTCGCTCCGAGCGGGGCTCGAACCGGGGTCTCCGGCATGGGAAGGGACGCACTAACAAAGAGGAAGAGATATTTGAAGCAGTTTTACTCACCGCCTGCGGTTCCAACACACGATCGTGACCCTTTTTCGTTGGGATTGCATCATCCTTAAGAAATAAACGATACGCAAATCCATCGTCAAACTGGGCCTTGTTTGTAAAACAAGCATCTTCGAAATGCAGTGAACAAACAAAAACACTTGCACAACTCCGTTAATGCTCTGTAAAAATAAACTCCATCCACTGGTCCCTTAATGCTGTTTTTTTTGGTAATCTTTGCAGGGTTGTCTTGCCCTGGCAACCAAAAACACACTTCTTTTGTGACTTTTCGCAACGCTCTCGCTCTTATCAGTGAATCGCTCTGATCAGTGAAATGTCTGTGCTTAGCCTCGCTATACGGGAGCACGCGCTCTTCCGGCAGACATGCCCTCAGGGCCCATATAAGGAAATTCCGCTCCATCTAACGTCACACAGAGCCATACTCGATAAAAACTTTCCGAAACTTGTGACAAACCGGAAGGAGTATTTTGGGAACAAACACAAATTATATTGTGGGTGCATGGATGGAAGGTTAATTGGATAGATGGATTAATCAATGGATGAATGGTTAATTGGGGGGATAGATGGGTGGGTGGGTGGATACATGGTTAGTTATAGTTATTGTATGGATAGATAGATGGATGGATGGATGGATGGATGGGTGAACAGATGAATAATTTGGTGGGTGGATGGATGGAAGGTTAATCGGATGTATAATTATGTGGATAGATTGATGGATGGATAGATATTTGGATGGATGGATGGATGTACAATAGGGTGGATGGATGGATACATGGGTGGTTAGTTATTTAGATGGATGGATGGATAGGCCAATGCAACCAGTGTGTGCAAAAATGTAATGTAGTCTGTGATTACCTCCAATCAATTCTGCTGCTTTATAGTCATACAGTATCCTTGATCATATTCATAATTAACAAAACTCTCATTATACTGGATTCACTGTGACACATCCCTGCCGGTTGGTCTCAGCCTGCTTTTTCAATAGCGCAGATGCTCTGTGCCTCTCCTGACAAACACTCACATTACATATGAATGACTGGGCTGGAGACACCGCTGGCCAAGGAGTGAGTGTGCCTTTTATCTGGGAGCAATTGAAAACCCCACATGTTTAATTAAAGCTCATCCTACACACTTGACAGACTTGAGCACAGGCAGACGTTCCAGCCAGGTATTTGTAGGGCAGTTTCACCTGTCAGATGTATCACAGCAGGGGTTTCCGGAGGAGAGAAGGACGTGTATAGTGGGCTTGGAAAAATGACAAATAGGGTTATATTTGGCCTTGTGCATAAATTGACAGATATAAATACAGTATATATGTGTCAAGTCAAATTTATTTGTATATTACTTAGTATATATATGCATATGTATATTATTCCATAGAATGTCTTTAAAACAGGGGAAGACATCACCATATGTATTATTATTTTTAATTATTATAAAGCAAGAATTTGTTCACACTTTTTCTTCAGGCAATAATTAGATTATAAATTTGATTTAGTCTAATAAAATTTAAGTCACTAGTTTAATTGTACAGTTCAGATGCATTCAAATCGTGAGATGTGTCATCATTTCAATTAAACACTAAATTTTTGTGCTACAGCAAGCAGGTTTTCTGGCCATCTACATAATGTTTTACAATTAATTTAATAATTTAGTAATAATTATTTGTATCTTTTGCAATGCATTAGCAAGCAAGCTGCTTACAGTTAGTTAATCCATTCAGGCATCTTTGTTTTCACAAACGTTAACAAAATCATAATAAAAAATGAAACAAAATAGAATATGATTTGATTATTTGGAAAAACAAAGTGGGAATTAGGTTTGAGTGGGTTCTGAATTTACTCATCAGTCTTGTGCAGAGTGTATAGCTTTTATTCTTGCCAAAATAATCATGAACACCCTAATCTAAAGTGTGACCAGAATGATTTATGTAAATACTTGAAAGAATTAAAAGAACCATTTCATGTCTGTCCTTGTATAATTAACTTATCGAGGTTAATATAGGATTTAGAAAGTAATAAGTAATTAAATACTTTTTGGAGAAAGTAATTTTTAAAGTATTCTAATTACACTGTTGAAGATGTAATTAGTAACTAGTAATTAATTACTTTTTTAGAGTTACTTAACTTACACTGGTGATGCGTCAGGTGTAGTGAGTTACTGAATGCTTTTACATGCATAATTGCACACCAGTTATGTGTAATAACTTGTCAAGGTTGTGTAACCACCTTTAACTGTGTTCTTTGCCAGCTTTCTGGCACTTTATTTAATAACAGCACATCTTGTTCTCATGACTGTTCATGTTTTGACATAAAAAAGCAGACATTTTATATAATGAACTGATTTTTGTGTTGTATATTTAAACACTCTCATTGTTTGAAAGTGGTTTGTTTTAAGTGCCTGACATTTTCGTTGTGGAAAAAAGGAAAGGGGTATTATGGACTATTTCCTTTTTGACATTTTAATGGATAATGCATAAAAAGCAACACTGGAGCTCATCTCATCTACTGAAATTGTTCTCTGCTAGGGTTACTCAGGCAGCCTGTGACACTGCTGTGGAGAGCTGCAGATCTGCCATGAGCAGATGTTCACAATGGATCCAAAAGAATACAGGTTGATTATGCAAAGTAGCCACAACACATTACTGTACTTATGTTTTAGGCTTGTACCAATATTATCACCATTGTTGGTTTGTTTGTTTGTTTGATTGATAGGTTTGTATCTCATCTGACTGTTGAACTGGTCTTGGACAAAAATGATTCTGCACTTTTTAGTAAAAATACTGACATTTAGTAATCTTAAGGGTGAAATCTGCAGTTCTGTGCACGTTATTTAACACATTTGTCAAAATGTGCTAAAATAGAACTGACCATTTACCATTAATGTTAAGGACAAATAAGAATGTAAAATATGATAAGGAAAAACATGAACATGTATTAGATGATGATGTGACATGATCTTAGAAAATGTAAAAAAATAAAATTTGTTGGTGTTATACATTTTTAAACTTACTGAGCCTAAAAAAATTACTTTATTTATTACAAACATTATATTTTAAATATATAATAATATATAAATATTAAACATTATTTCTTTCTTTCCACAAAAATGTTGAAAATTAATTTTATTGCACATATTCATCTCTACTGATAACCCAATAGATCCAGCCAAAAATCTGCAGAGATTTCTGTGGAGCCGTGTGGGCACAGATTCCCTGTGTGCATGGCCAAAGCCTAGCAGAGCTAAACTCATTCTGAGATCAGAACGGAATGCAGTGTGTTTACTGATGTTATCTGTAAAATTCAGACTTTTAATACAGCAGTATCTTTCTACTGCCTGCTTAGGAAAATCAATCATTTCATATGATTCACACATCAAGCACAATTTAGAAAACATGTAACCTCTCTGTTATTACCCAGTCTAACTGACTTTGATGTCTGCGTTAGCCATACTATGAAACCGCAAACATTGCAGGAAATCTGTTGGATGTGAGGATTATTTGCATAACAATGCCCAGCTCTTAATAGCCAACACACAGGCACCCACACACACACATGCCCCGCCTACATTCTGATCAAGAGGACTGTTTTAGAGCTTATTAATGTGCCATATTCAAAATAACACACACACACACACACAACAGGGCACTTTACCATCCTCACCTCACCAATGAAGCTGTCATTCAGTAGAAATGGAGGAAACAAGGAGAGTCAGTTAAACAAGGCATCATAAAGAAAGACGAAACGCAGTCATTTAGGTGAGTAGATCTATTTTGACTGTAACATGCTTGTGATTGTGACTGTAACATGCTGAAATAAACCTACCTTAATAATAATAATAATAATAATAATAATAATAATAATAATAATAATAATAATAATAATAATAATAATAATAATAATAATAATAATAATGATGATGATGATAACAAACAATGTGGTTTTATTTATTACTATTGTTGTTGTTGTAAGTCCAGTACTTGTATGGCACATGTAATAATAATAATAATGATAATAATTATTTTTTACGGTTATTATTATTATTTACATTATATCTCTAAATTTAACTTTTGCCTTTTTACATGTATATTTTTTAAGTATATTTTTAATCTTTAAGTATTCAAATCTGGTATGTCTAGATAAACTCCAGCATTGTTTTAGTTTACATTAATGTGAACCCTGAATGTCCCCTCAGTGTTCCCCTTTATGACTGACGGGTCTGTTCGTCTCCTCGTAACTGTGGGAAGGTGAGTTTTATGCAGCCTGCTTTTGATAGATTATTAATGTGTCTGATTTAAATGGACATTCCTGCCCTGTCCAGTCTCTCCATCCAATTCCTTGAGAGTAAAGTAAATACATAATTGAAGTGAGTTGGCAGAATGCGGCGATTTGATTCGGGTCAATTGTTTTGCTTGGAACGCATCAGAGATGGGTTTCGTTCAAGAATAACAAATAAAGCAACCGATAGCACAATCATGTTAGATTTCTAGTGGCTTTGGTTTAAATGGGATAAATGGCAAGTCATTTGTTTCATCTCCAGTAGTGGTTAGAACAAAAAGTGCTTAGGTATTGTCCTGCATGTTAACCTGGAGAGAGATTTTGTTATGGAACAGCTGAGCGCTTTGTTATGGTTTGCCTGTCTTTATGAACTTGATCAAAAATGGCCCCATATCTTTATTATGCACTTAGAATTAGTCAGTGTTTACATTTGTGAAGTGTCGGGTAGAGTTTAATTTGTCGTGTTTAAGATGTGGAACGACCACACACGCAGACGCATGTACAATATGTTTTTTTTTCTATGTTCTTTAAGCTGCTCTCAGAACATTGTCTTGATGGTTAAATCCACAGGTGCAGGATGTTTTTAAAGCTCACCTGCTGTGTCTGAGCAGTCAGAGGGATCACAGCGTGTGTTTGTGAGCGTGTCTAAGCAGTGTCTGAAATACTGACCTTCCAGACCGCTCATTTTTGAACACTGCAAATGGCTCAGAGGAAAAGGAAGAACTGTATCATTTTCATTAAGCACCCGAGTGTTTCTTCAAATGTTCCCCTTATTATTGTGAACAAATTGCAATTTAATGTGAAATATAGAATGCACATCAGGCCGTCTGCCATTTCTCTATTTTTTTAGTGTCAATATTCAGACCCAGTAATATTTAAATAAACATTTGTAGATGTAGAGGATCTACCATATATTACAGTACATGGTACAATTTTTATTATGAAGTATATGGATATTTATTCAAAGAATAGCTCGCTGCTAAATATACATTTTGTCAGTGTTTGCTTATTCTCGTTATGAACCAATACAAGCTGTTGTATTTTCTGTGGAACACAAATTATGATTTTTTTTTTTTCAAAAGTATTATTATGCAGGTTTTTATATAAGCTGACGTTTATTTCAAGATGCATGAAAAACAAGAAAAATAATAGTAATAAAAACAATTAGTCCATACAACTTGTGCGCTCACATTCAAAATGTCAAGGGACAATCATAATTGAAACCACAACAGCACTGATTCTCATGGCTGGGTTTAAAAGATCCATGTGAAACAAGTTTATAATACTCTTTTGGTGTTTCTTGTTGTTTTTGGAGATGGACCGATGTGGCCACTGTGAACTGCCATTGTATATGGAAAGAGCTGCATAACATTTTTTAGTTTCACTGAAATACATAAATAAATAAAGACTGAATGTTTATTCTGGGTCAACAGTTCTTATCGTGCTGTTGTAATAAAACTTAAAGTGAATTGCCCTAAACTGAACATCAGCAATGGCAACCCAACATTGAATATCACTACACCCTGAACGATGGTATTGTTTTTTGCAGAATTGTTTTAGAGCTGAATCAAATTTGTTTAAAAAAAAATTGATAGTTTTTGCTACATCAATCAATAAATTATTATTACTGTTATCTGCAGTAGAGCTACTTATAGCTGAATAGAACTTATTTTATAATTAAATAACTTTAAATAGCCGAACCAAACTGAAGCTGTTTTGAAACAATCAGTATTGCATAAAGCAGAATATAAATAAAATTGACTTGACTTGATTGCAAACACCAATTGTGTCATAAAAAAAAAGAAAAAGAAAGAAAACAAAAGTATCATACTTGCTTATATCCACACGGGAGCAATTATATAGATCCATAATCAGTCATTAAATAGTTAAGAAATAGCAAAGAAAATGAAATTATAATTAGAATAGAATGATAGAATGACTTTTTAAATGATAGCGTAGGGAAGAGCAAAATGTTAAGCATTGCCTTTTCCTGTCACTCGGTCCCATCGGTGGTAATTAAATTTGTATTATTAACTGAACTAAAACCATTTTTCCCCCACTATACTTCCTTTTTCCTCTCCGTCGAACATCTCCAGATGTTGTTTTCAGGTTCTGTCATGGGCTGAGAAACATGCCTGTCAGTCCGTCACTGGGAAATGACACTCTGCCGCTTGACTGGATCTGAGAGAATTCATTGGTGGTTTTTATTTCACATGACTTACATTTTACACAAAGAATGTGCAATGGAAGTTTCCTTCATTACATCTCAAATATGCTATTTCTAGAATTTCTTTAATTATGCAACACGTTACACCATCCCTTTGAATTGTTTCCAATAGCGAAAATACTTTTGTCAGATTGCATGCTTTCAAACTCGTGTTTTTGCTCACATCCCAATAGGGACCGAGTTCAGCTTTAACAATGCTGATGACATTTCAGTTATGCACGTTAGGTGTTATCCCAAAGGTCACAGTGGGGCATGCTGCAGGGATACAATTCCTGAGACAAGGTCGAGTTGAGGGGCTTTTTATGATTCTTGGCTAATATCCAGAAGTAAAGGATCCAAAATATTGTTTTCATTGCAGATTTGGCCTCGGTTTCCCAGTCTGTTCTGCGTTCCCAGCCTTATTGGAACTTCAGGGGCAGTTGTCACTTAGCAAAAATATTAATGGTGAAATAGAATGATTATTATGGTGTGGTGAAATGACACAGACATTTTTGTTCTCATATATCAGTTTATTCGCAACACAAGACAATATCTCGAACAAACATTTTTCTTCTTTGTCAGAGCATGTTGTGAGTTCAGACAAAGAATTTATCAATGATCATGGGAATAAATCTTGAATGCATGTGTCTCATTTATCACCAGGTTGAACAGCATGGAAAACTCCACGGAATGGAGCAACATTTCACTCGACTCTGGATTTGAGCCCTGTGCCACATTGAGGAGCTCCGGTTCAAGAGTCGCCCTCTACATCTTCATCATCACCGGGATCGTTTGCACAGTTGTTGGCAACTTCCTGGTGGTTCTTGCAATTGCTTACTTCAAACAGCTTCAGTGCCCTACAAACTCTTTCGTGATGTCTCTGGCTGTTGCTGACTTCCTGGTGGGGCTGGTGGTAATGCCATACAGTATGGTCAGAACGGTGGAAGGATGTTGGTATTTCGGCCCAACCTTTTGCCATCTTCACTCCAGCTTGGACGTTATGCTCTGCACAGCCTCCATCTTCCATTTGAGCTGCATTGCTTTTGACCGCTACTATGCCGTCTGCAACCCGTTGGTGTATTCGTTTAAGATGTCCCGTAAACGTGTGGGTCTGCTGATTGTGGTTTGCTGGGCCATTCCTTTCCTCATCTCCTTCGGCCCAATTCTCCTCGGGCTGCACAAGCTTGGCATGGACGTTCCTTTGACTGACAACATGTGCATCTTCTTGGTAAACCGCGTTTATGCCGTAATGGCGTCCCTTGTTGCATTTTACCTGCCTATGGTGACGATGTTGGTGGCCTACTGGAAGATATACAAAGCGGCAAAGCGGCAAGCCATGCAGATAAGCGCGATGGAGGCGCAGATGGCGGCAGGTGTGGGCAAGGATTCGAGCAAGAAGCAAAAACATCGCAACTCTATGAGGAGAGAAAGAAAAGCAGCCAAAACTCTGGGCATCATCATGGGGGTTTTCCTTCTTTTCTGGTTGCCGTTCTTTACTGTTAATATCGTCGACCCCTTCATTGAGTACGGGACTGCTGCTGTGATTTGGGATGTGTTCCTGTGGTTGGGGTATGTCAACTCCTCCCTGAACCCTTTCCTCTATGGCTTCTTTAACCGATCCTTCCGTAGGGCTTTCCTCATGATCATGGGCTGCAGAATATGTCTGCACGGCTCAGTTCAAGGAATGGACCTCTCTCACTCAAAAAGAGATGCCAGTGAGCGCACTGATAACCACTAGACTGTTTACCTAATAAATTATCCCAAACTTGTTACTGTCCAGCACATATGGTCAAATATGTTTTTTGGGGTGGCCAAAATATTGTTAAAGTATAGACTTTAGTGTCTTTGTTATTGCGCCTGCCTCCCGTGCCAGAAATCCTGCTGAGGGGTACGTTTCCCAAAAGCATCATTAGCTAACTTTGATTGCATGTTCTATTGAACTAGATGGAAATTGTGATCATAGTTGCTTTCGGGAAGTGCAACCCAGGACAAGTGAGGTGGGGAGAAGCAGAAGGCGTGACACTGGTGCCATGACCCAGATGGGAGTGAGGTTTAGGTATATGAGTTTAAAGGAGAGCTTAACACAGACACACACACACACACACACACACACACACACACACACACACACACACACACATATATATATATATATATATATATATATATATATATATATATATATATATATATATATATATATATATATATATTAGTGCTGTCAAAATTAGCGCGTTAACGCATTCGATTAATTTGAAATATTTAACGCGTTAAAAAAAAATAACGCAATTAACGCGGTTGCAGTTTTTTTTATTTCCAGTTGTGGCCTATGTGTGTTCAACGTGCAAAGAAATATGGATAAGACCAAGGAAGGACTTTTAGACGGAAAGTTTCAGTATAAAACTCTGCCGGATTACTCTTCAGTCTGCCACAAGAAACATTACTCTTCATTTAGTCTGCCACAAGAAACAGCAACATTAAAATCATGAACTCAAATATCATTGTTTAAAAAAAAAAAAAAAAAAACAATGACTGTAACAGTGCGTGAATCAGACCTTTCTGTAACGCTAACGTTAATAAGCTTAAGCGAAAATAACGAAATAATTGTGTAGCGGAGTATTTTTTGTACACAGTGCCGCGAACTGTCAATCACTCCTGTGCGCGTGCATCACTGTCCTCCTCAGCTGCAGCAACTTGCGCTCTCACTCTTCATCAAGCTTTAAAACAAAAAGGGGACAAAAAGATCATATTGTCTTTGTGCATAGGCTATAGATTAATTAGATAAATGAATATCTAAATTTGTGCCTTTCCGTCTACGGTATTTTTTTAGAACTTAGAAAAAAGATGCTGCAGCCAATGAACAGCCAGCGGGGGCTGCAGGATGACTCAACCTCCACAGACAGTTTGTAATGTTTATCAGACAATAAATACTCAAGATTTTGCTTTAGTATAGCCTAACTCACAACGAGTTTCACACACCTTCTCCGGCCACGTTGAGTTGTTGACACTTAACAGTGGGAAAAGCGACACATGCGCTATTCACTTGTATAACTTAAGGGTGAATGGGTAATGTAGTTTCTGCTCTGGATGGGATGAATTAGGAAGCTTGCATTGTGAAGGGCGCTCTGAAAATCGGCAGTGCAGGTAAAAGATTAAAACCTCTATTAAAACAGATGTCCAAATGAGCGTACCGGTACGCTACAAGCACGTTCTGGGCGCACGGAGAGGTGGCGGTATGCTCAAGAGCTATATTTGGAAGTGGCGGTACTGAGTACTGGTGTGTACCGGCCCACTTAAAGCACTGGCAATGACTATACTTTGGAATTTTTTTGCAGTCCACTTAGAATTCAACATGGAAATCATTTTTGTTTTTTATTGGCATTGATTGTTTTGAAATTCAAATGGTACTTACATGCCTGTGTTTTTATTTCTGTAATAAATATGGCTTTCAAGCCAACAGTTAATTTGGAGGATATTGATGGTTTATTGCAGGTATGTTGTAGGTACATGAGAAAATCTGTGTTACAAGTTAAACAAAAATTCCAATAAACAATCATATTTTGAATTTAAATAGTTTCTTTGTCTTGAGTTTACATTAATTATTTACATTTTACATTTACATATCCAAAAAGGTTCAGTCTTTTAATTGCGATTAATCGCGATTAATCGCGATTAATTTTAAAAAATTGTGCGATTAATTAGTTAATTTTTTTTAATCGATTGACAGCACTAATATATATATATATATATTTTTTTTTTTCTTCTTTTTTTTTTTTTTTTCTTGCTCCTGGAATACATTTTGGCAAATTAGGGTTAAAACAAAATATATTCTCTATTTCATAAATATATTTTTAATTTTTTCCTTGAATTATTTTTTTGCCATATGGATTATCAAAAATATATTTATGTAAATATATTTTAGAATCTTTATTAGTAATAGGCCATTTTTGTATATTTTAAAACATATTTTAAAAAGCTATTAATGTATTATTGCCCTATCGGTGACCATAGGTATTATTCATTGTAAGACTTGTAAGATTAAAAGGATTAACACATTATGAAATCTCACACAAACCCAGTGAGATGAAGATAACTCTGTTAGGTTAACAGCATGACAAGTGATAAAGTGCATGCAAACATTGTGATTTGGTGTTGAACTTCCTGTAAAAATGTGTTTTCTTTCACATTTTTTTCATGTGAGAATAAATTAGATGTCTAGTCTGCATCATTTTTCACAGATTTGGTGCTTTGCCGCAAATAATCCTTCATTCTACTGCATCTATTGCTAACACTAATGCAAAGTGCACTCAAGGTTACAAACAGAACTTTCCCTGTTGTATACTGGCAGAATTATGAGCATTCTGTGGTACAAGCTGTAACAGTGGGAATCTAAAATGGTTAAAAGCACAATTCAGACTCACATAATGTCCTTTTGCAGAAACATTTCTGGTATGTTCAACAAAATATGGCAGCATGAAATAATAAACACAGTGAGGAACAACCAGGAACATCAAGTTTTTGCTTTTTGAGTGTGCGGTTACAGTGCACTTACACTACACATAAAGTGGCTATCAAAAGAAACACTCCAAAGATGTGTGACACATACTCCCCTGTCACAGATTAGCACCCGTGACCTGCGGAACAGCAGAGTCATAACTAAACTATGTATGAGAACAAATAATTACATAATGATATAAATTAAATCTCAGTTGTGATCACATTTTTCTTGATATAATGCTTATGGAATTACGGCAGGACAGAGAATTGGCCCCAGCTGGTCTGCCTGCTTCAATAGTGAGGTAAGCAAAGATGAAGGAACTGGGAGGCGGGGTTCTTTATAATATAAAATTTATGTAATAATTCTGAAAATGGAAATTGTCTCTGGAAAACATCCGGTATATATATATATATATATATATATATATATATATATATATATATATATATATATTTTTTTTTTTTTTTTTCATTTTTAATGTTCTATTACCTCCGTGCCTGGCAATTCACTCCAACTATCTTCTTTTTAGACATTTCTTGCACTGTTTAGAATTCTAAGACAGTGAAATGTACGTAAAGTCATTTTTTTCTGACAAGTCAAAACATACACGCGCTAAGCTGAAGGAACCCATTAAGAACTGCTATGTCTGCTGGTGTTAGTCTTCAGTAATCCACAGGAAACCGGGGAGGACATGGACTCACAGTTATTTCGGTTGCACTCTATTTTACAGTACGTGTACTAAGATGTACTTATACTGTACTTACAGTGTATTTATCTAAGAAAGTTCTGGTAATACAAGGTAACTACATGGGGTAGGTTTAGGTTTAGGGGTAGGTTCAGGGTTAGTACCTAGTTATTACATAGTTATTGTAATTACTATAATAAGTACATAGTATTTACATGAGGAACAGGACTGTAAATTAAAGTGCTACCGTTATTTCTCTTCATTAAGTTCTCAGAACTGGAGATGGAAAAGGAAACCAATTGCTATCCTCCCAAGTCATCTTCACACCCACAGTCTCGTCACTTTTATAATTAAGTATAATATGAGATGATTCAGACTGCTTTCGAATGTTTCTTGTTAACAATTGTGTTTGCAATTCTGTTGTAAATTATTGGAATTTGCAATGCATTTACATTAACAGTGACCTCTACTGGCCATCTTAGATTTTTCATCATTAATGAGTAATTTAATGCAGCGAAAAATGCAGTTGATAAGCTGACTTATTTAATTGTGCAGAGACTGCTTTTTTTCATGACTTGGGAGACATCATAGAGTTCTCAGTATTGATTTGGTTAAGTATCAAGTTCGTCTCAGACGTCTCAAGTTCATCTCATCCTGGCAAATCTTAGCACAGCCACAGCATGTAACACTGCATGAACTCACCAAGTTACTCTAAAGCCTGATAATCATGTTTCCTGGCATGATTTGGAAACTTCCACCGAAGAGCATCCTGAATGCAAGTATGAACATCTGAACTTTTGTGCAACACATGTGCCTGTGTGAGTAGTGATTAAGAGAAGTTGTGGAATCTTAAAGGGATAGTTCACCCAAAAATGATCATCGTTTACTCACCCTCATGTTATTCCAAAACCATTTGATTTGTGTTAATCTCCTAAACACAAATTAAGGATTTTTAATGAAACCTGTTACGATCGCACAAGCTCCCATGTGTTTCTCTTCGTTTATCTGTGAGTAAATGCCTAAATTAAATCTGTTCATCATGTAAAGCCATTGTACCTCTGCATAAGACTGGATTTATTCTATAACAGCTTTATTTTTGGTTACCTGTGCGTTCTATGGAGGGGCAATATCTTAAATAGTTTTCGAAGATTAACCAAAGTCTTATAAGTTTGGAACAACATGAGTGTAAGTAAATGATCATTGAATTTAATTTGGGGTGGTGAACTATTGCTTTAAGTATTTCTCAGGAGAAAGGTCTGACAAGATAGGTACTTGATTTCAATGCAATATCATTGCTGTGTACAAATAACATTATTAAAAGGATATAATCAGATTTTTTTTTTCCTTATGGGATGGTTGTTTGAATTAAATAGATTCACTGTTTTCAGGATTCATCAAATAGACATATTTGATCAACTGCATGCTCTTTTCAGATTTATTATGTTTAATAGTTGACACTCAAAGACACTGTCACATCAGCATTACAAAGAAACTCAAAGCTTTTCTCAACAACACTTGTTGTAGTCCATGAATTATGATCTTTTTTTTTTTTTTTTCATTTAGGGATGACTTAAATATCATGGTTGAAATGAGAATAGCATGAATAGCACATGGATAGCACAGTATTCAACTACCCTCTGTAATACTGAAAACATCTGCACAAAATCTGTTTGGGTTACAAACTGTGCCTCACATTTAAAGGTATCGGAATCGATTTCGAATTATTTGAAAGTGAATTCCACAGCACTGTGAACCACAGTGAATCATTAATACAAATCAGTGTCACGGATTCAACAGTGTCTCAATACATCACAGTCAAACATGTTTTCCATTCACACTTAATGGACAGCAAGTCAAAGAAACTGTAACAATCTCTCATTGTAAATACAGTTCAAATCATTGCTGGTCATCAGAGAGTTTGAAACACCCGACAGACTACTTCTCGAAGGCCACATGGACAACACGGTATACACATACCCAGCAGCTATGAGTCTTTTGAATCTGATCCAGTGCGGATAAGCCCTCCACTACCTCCCCACCACATACATTTTTCCATTCAGTGTACTTTTCCCTCTTTTAAAGAAATATTTTTAAATTATCCATGTGAAAAAAATTAATATTCTTTATCACACATTGTCCTTTTGTCATTGGCCTGTGTTTTAAGACAAGAATACTAGTCTTTGAGAACAAAAAACAAAAAATTCAAACAATTCCTAAGAACTGGCAGTGGGTCAGAGCTCTCAGAGAAAACAGACAGTAATCTCTGTCTTTGTTTAGATGTCTGTTTCCTTCAGGCCGTAGCACTCTGTGAGGTCGTAGATCTGGTAGCCGCTCTGATCGCCGCAGTCGTTATAGATCCCCATGGAGACCGTGTCAATCTCTGTCCGGGCCAGAGCAGACGTACTACTCTTCCCTGTCCCGTTCTTAATCTTATTGGAAAGGTTGTTCATTTTCTCCTTCAGCTGGATGGAGGACTTCTGTAAAGGGGGGAAGAAGCTCCAGCTCTTCAGACTAAGAGGCCGGCTCTTGCTCTGGCAGGAATAGATAGAGTTACCACACTGCTCGTGAAAGGGAAATCCAGAGCAGTAGTCTCCGTGCGGGTCCCTCCGGGCTCCTCGCATGGCTGTTCTCCAGCGCTGGTCGTAGAAGCGGCGGAGGATTCGGCGGCGCCGCTCGCACTGGCAGCGCACCAGACGGGTGAAGGCGCGCTGGAACTCCTTGCTCGAGCAAGGGTAAATTACAGGGTTAATGCAACTGTTGAAGTAGCCCAGCCAGAAGATTACTTTGAACACCATCTCAGAGGGTTTCAGAGCTGGGAAGAAAGAGCCTGAGGATGCAAAAAAAAAAAAAAAAAAATCAGAAAGATAGAGAGAGAGAGGTGGAAAAACATTTAGTTGTCAGCTAGAGCAAGATTATTTACATAGGAAATAACACTGCGACTCAAGTAAACTTAGCCTGAAGCTACTATTCTCCTCCCACACACTGAAAAGTTCAAATTCACGAGTTCACCCTTTTCAACCATGTGTGCCTAATTATACCCAGCAGACAGATTATATACTTTGCGCATTGTTTTCCTTCAGCTTGTTGGAGAGTACGTGGCATGTTTTCTCTTTAGTTTCAGTGTTTTTTTTTTTCTTGCCTGTGGGAGCAATGCCAATATGTCATTCCCCAAATTCTCCTCCAAACGAAACAATCACTATTACCTTTGATAGACTGGCCACACAAGGCCATTAGTCATTATAATCAACATGAACTGCCGTTTGCAACCCATTTCACTCCAGTGATTTGATGCGTTTCTGAGGGAAGGATGTTTAAAGAAAAAAAGAATGCAAGGCAAAATTTGATTTTATCCATTGGGAATTGATTGGGTTGTGAAAAGTGGGTGGACCAAATGCAGGCTTGATAAAACATTACTTAAATAGCTATTCACCTATTGGTTAACATTACCCAATGTGACGTCAGTGGAAATAGAAAGTTGTTGCATTCTGATCAAAGATTACGAGAAATGGTTTTCTTTGGAATAACACGCTCCAATGAATTGTTCACAATGAAACCAGAACCACATACTAAATAGAGATAGTTCACCCCAAAACTAATTTGCCTCCACTCTTAAAAATATAGGTTCTTAATTAAATTGACGGTTCCATGAAGAACGTTAATCATCCATTGAAACTTTCCATTGAACAAAAGATACTTAAGGGAGTAAATAGGCCATTTTTTCATGTTTACTTTAAATGGCAAATCAATATTTTAGTTATATTAAGCCTGCACAAACCTAAAATACAGATCATGAGATTTGGGTTGAATGGATTTGGGCTAAGATGGAATGTGTCTACATTGTGTCTCTCTCCACATCCTGTCCTCCCACACATCTACGCTACCTGCACATTTCCACTCCGTCTACCTTCGACAGACACCACATATGTTGCCAATATCTCCTCCCTGCCTTGTGCTTTGCCCACAGAGAGTGACAGGAGGCTAGCGCTGCATTATCTCACACATAAAACAGTTGTCATCGCCCATGCCATGCATTTCAGTGTCACAAGAGGTCAGAATACCTCCCTGTCAAAGGAGATGTATAAAAATAGCACTAGAGGGAATAAATATCAGGAGAACTGGAAATAATGTGGTCTTGTTGAAACAGAATTTGATGAACAAAGAGATCCGCTGCTCCCGGTCTTGGCCAGAGGTCGTCAATTGGTTGCAACTGTGACTTTGAGATGAAAGCCAGTCCCTGGAAAGCTCCTTTTTGGTAATTGTTGTAATTATGAGACACACCAAACAGGATGTTTGGGAGCTACTGAGAGAAAACTTCCTTTTAGCCGGAGCATCATGTACAATGTGGCAACCCTTACTCTGGGCAATCTGGAATGATTCTGTGTACCTACAGTACACTGCAGGAAATTTTTTTGGACCTTCTGACTTTTCCAGATTTGCTGTTCTGATTTTAGGGGAAATCTGAGGAATTCTGCTAAAAGGACTTAGAAAATCAAGCCAATCTTAAAGTAGACATGTTGTGGTAGCTGAAAGCATAATCAATAAGCCAAATATATCTATTTTTTAAATGAACATATGAGGATGGGATATAATTTATGGGATTATAAATTAAGTAAGTTTGCAATTATATCCAATGAGGCTTTTCCAACATGCATGTACTGCTTTACACTATTAAAAATAAAGGTTCAAAAAGGGGGTTATCAAAATTCAAATCTTTTCTGGGTCCCAAAAACCCAAAGCAGTCAGGTAGGAAATTCATTTACAGCTGTAAACTGAGAGTGTTGAACGCATGCTGGCAGTCTTTGCTTTCTAGCAATGCATTTGCCTGGCACGAGCCATTTGAGCTATAGGAGCGTTTGGCAGGTAGCCACATGTTAAAGTTGTCTCATCTCATACTGATCACCACAAGACATATTTTATTATGGTCCGTGGTTATTGGCTACATGTGTAAGTTCCTGTCAAGCTGCATTCTGTGTCAGTTTGATGTAAATGTATTAGAGGCTAACATAACAGCTTGGGTCAGAAAAGTTCAAGATAATTTTGACAGGCAGGCAAAGTTATTGTATGGAAATAAATCTGACTTTTCATCTCATTTTGCTGCTGAAATTTAAATCAAAGACACTATTAAAGCATTTCTTAGAACATTCGCAAAGAGAGTTCACTTTAGTCTAAAAAGATGGTATTTGGGAAACTGAATGACCAAATAACAAAAATCTAAATTCATAATGTTGCATAATTTTACATTGCCAGGAAATGCAGTGAATCTATATATCGTCTGGACTTGCTGCACTAGATTAATCATGTATACTCTAAAAATGACAATGTTTGCGATTATTGAACAACTTAATTAATCAAACTTGTACTTGTACTTGAAATTACTCTTGTAATTTCATGAAAAAATATTTTTAACATTTCCTTTAGGAGAACAGGAACATTAAGTTCTGTTTGTCACCAGAAATAAGACTTTCACTGTCTAGCACAAACACACCATAAGGAAAACATTTCCCTGTATCTTAACAATAACATGGTGGGCATGTTGATGCCAAAAATGTGACCATCATTTAGAGGGTAGACTTGTCATTTTAAAAGCCTTCTACAAAAAGTGTAATTATATAAGAGGAGCGGAGGGGCCTTGGATCACCATGAAGTGGTTCATTTTGCAGTAATGACCAGCTGATTATACTTTGCCTGCTTATTGCACAGCTACTCTGTAAAATATGTTGGACAAGAAACATTAAACTGAGTTGAAATTATTCACCACAACTACATTTGGGACGTAAGATAGTGGAAATTTTATTTATATGAAATAAAACAGAAAAAGTTCGCAATGTGAGAGCTAAAAGTAGCGCTGCTTGTAGTTACCCAGATGAGTGGACTGATTCAGACTGCAACACCGAATGACAACATTGAATTAAAGTCAAGAATTTTAGAGAGCACTGTAAATGGATCACAAAAGCACTTTTTATTTTGATTTACATCAGTCAATCCCTCACTTCTGTCGTTATAACACAATGCCTTACAGTTTGTTCTTCTGCAGCGTACGTGTGGATCTAAGCCATATCATATGCCTCTTCTGTCCTGGTGGCTGGCTGTTGCTGAGGCTTTGGAAAACGAAAGCACCTTCTTTGACTCAACTCGTTAATAGCTGTGATTATGGCAGTGGAGCATTGGGCAAAAGGAGGTCAGGGAACTGAGTCCTTCATTTTCTCTGGTTGAACAAAGTCCCTCTTCCCAAACCATTGACTCTAACCTCAAAAAAAAAAAAAAAAAAAAAAGGACGAATGAAGAGTTGATCCCAGACTTTCACCAGCACCACATGCAAAGCTTGCCAGCAGATGTTATCAACCACTGCTGCCCTATTTTTTCCCCATAGTGACTGTGAGTGGAATACCAGCAGGGACAGGAAAAAACCACACTCTTGGATTACCCCGGAGATGGAATGGATTGAGGGTTTGGGGGGGAAACCAATACATCGTTGGGAATGTACAATGCCAGCCATGCATTATTATTCTTTTTAATGTGTATTTTAATTATTAATTGCTAATAATAGTCAAAATGAAAATTGCTGTCATTTGTATGCTACTCAAGATGTACCCATTTCATGCTTTAGACAATGATGTCAGCGACACCAAAATCCTTTTAATGTAATAGGAGACTATTCTTTTCCATTTCTAGCACACGTTTTGGCCTCTGTGTCATAATCTTGGGTAATGGATTCCATGACTGGAACACTGCATTTAATGTATTTGCTTCAGTCTCCCAGGGGTGGTCTTTGATTGAGCATAATTTTAGCAATTAATCATTTCTGCATTATGCGTATGTCAAAATCATTTTTTTTCTATAGGAATCAGTTAACCCTGGCATGCACAGAACTTAATGATTGTTTGGCCCAACAAAACACATGTTTTTCAAGGAGTTTGATTACAGGAAGATTTGAATTCATTACTATGGACTGACAGTGTTTTGTGTACAGTATATATATATATATATATATATATATATATATATATATATATATATATATAGATAGATAGATAGATAGATAGATAGATAGATAGATAGATAGATAGATAGATAGGTAAATGTTTGAAACTTTTGCATTTACATGCTTTTTGTTAGCACTTGATTTGTGTGTTTAGTGTGTTAATATCATAAAATCATGGGTAATGCAACTATAAATGAGCCATAACCCATTCTTGGCTGCTTGAGGACATGGAAGCCAAATTATTTTTTAATAAAAGGGGCGGTGATATTATGAGACGTACTATTATGATGAAATCACTAAAAGCTATTGGACTACAAAATGTGAGGAAAGCATGTTCTTGTACTCTTCATGCCATAGCCTTTATAAAAAGGGGGAAATTGTTCATATGTCTCTCACAAGCCTTTCACTTCTGCCTTCATTATTGTGCTTTGTTTTGACGACACACAGATCAGGGTGTGTACTGTTGTCATGTGCAGTTATATCATGGTCACACATGAAGGCTACACATTAATAAAGATAATTAACCAAACAATAGCTCTTTTTCAGCATGACCTGGTTGCATAAAAAAAGGAGACGTTTATTAGGAGTAGAAATGCTTTGTTTCATCGCAAATTTAAACTGTTGTTACATAGGGTTTTCTTTATATTTTCCAGTCATACATACCAGAATGCCTAACTGTTTTTTATTTATTTTTTTACATTTTGTTTATTCAGCAACATTTCTGGAGTCAGCAATAGAACAAAATCTGATTTGGTTATTTGATTTAATACATATAAACATGTATTTGGTTGTATTCTAATGATTTTACATTTGTTCTTGCACTTCAATATGCAATATTATTTTTTGGGATCCTAAATAACTGTGCTATCCAAACAAAGACCAACAGCGTTAATAACCAAGTGTAAGACATCAATACAATCTCCCTTCAGATTTAGTAAGATTGAGTTGATGTTAAATCCTGCTCAAAACCCCATTCATTCCATATGCACACATTTGCCTTCTAATTGAATCGTATTAACTGTGAATGCAACATGCAGTAAAGTGACGCGTGGAAAGTAATCGGTGAGAAAAGTAACGATGCTTAAAGCTTAATTTTATTTTATTTTATTTATTTTTTTTTGTCAGGCTACACATTTCTGTTTTGCCTATTCATGAAGTAAAACATGAACACATTGTCGAGATAAATGTGCATGTTATTTGCTCAAGTGCTTTTCTTCCCCTTCCAATTCCCGGATTTTTTTTTTTTTCTTCTTTTTTTTTTTTTTACGAACGATGTAACCAAAATGATTCGATTGGAATTTTTTATCCTAATTTGGAACCAACCCTGTTTCTAAATGAAAATTTCCCCAGAATGCTCAAATGTTTGTGTAATATCATAACATAAAAACGTATTAATAAAAACGTAAAAGAAAAAAGTATTTTAAAACTCCAAAAGCGCTCTCCAGTAGCAATACAATACCAAATAAATAAAAGTAATGCTTGAGTTCTGTTTTATCCAGTATAATCTTATTTGATAATTAGAGGATTAATGTATTTAATAGAAAATCCACAAGTAATGAGTACACCCATTTACTTGGTGGCAATTTCTGATTTCGATTAGTTTTTATGCGTTTTAATAGTTCAAAAAATTTCAATGTAATGTAAAGTAGTTTAATTTGGTTTCATTTTGTATTTATTATTATTATTATTTAATGTAAAGCATCACGTTTTAATTTTTGCTCTAACCATTACGAATATTATTGCCCGAGATCTCGGTATCAGACAGAGTAGCTATAACTGATACATACCCAACGGCAAAACGAAGAAAAACGGTAGCCAACAAAGAATGAACATCCCCACGACGATGGCGAGGGTTTTAGCAGCTTTCTTCTCCCTGGAGAACTTCATGAGCCTCACGGACAGTGAACTTCTGAACGGGTGGTTTTTGGTTTTGGAGTTCGTGCTGGCATCCTCCGGCATGCTCCTGCAATGTATCCTCAGCACCACCTCCACTGATTTATCTCTCTCCCGTTTCACACCCGCTTCCAAACTTTTTGTAGTCCTGCGGGCCACGATGTATACTCTAATGTACATGACTAAAATCACCATGAGCGGGAGGTAGAAGGAGAATAAAGAGGAGAACAGAGCATAACCCGGTTCCTCCGTGATGCTGCAGATGCTCTCGTCAGAAGGTGGAGGCTCTTTCCATCCCAAAAGCGGTCCGATGGAAATCACCATCGAGGAAACCCAGACCACCACGAGGATGACACCCGCTTTCCGTTCAGTCATGATAGTGGGGTATTTCAGACAGTACTTTACCCCGATGTACCTGTCTATAGATATAATGCACAAACTTAAAATAGACGCCGTGCAACAGAGCACATCCACCGCTGCCCAGATGTTGCAGAAGACCCGACCGAACACCCAGCATCCCAGCACCTCCAGAGACGCGGAGAACGGGAGGACAATGATGCTAAGCAGAAGGTCCGCAATGGCCAGGTTCACAATGAAGAAGTTGGTGACCGTCTGCAAATGTTTATTGCACAGCACCGACAGAATAACCAAAATGTTTCCGACGATGGCCACCAAAATGAAAACGGCCAGAAAGACTCCGACACCGATGACTTGAGAGTCGAGGGTGATGCCCTCACAGGTGGTGTTGCTGATGTTGGAGAGAAAGTCCGAGGGGAATTCATCCTTGCTCTCGTTCAGCAGTTTAGAAAATGTCATTTTGAAACTCCATAAAGACGACTTTCACTGGTTTGGTCCGAAGGTGTTGACTGCTCGGTTCATGGTGAGTTTCGTCTTCATCATCACTCTTGAAGGTGTTTTCAGATTCCTCAGATGGATCCGTTACTTTGTGCGATAAAACGTATAATGTTGCCAGTTGAACACCTCGTTACACCTATTTTTTTTTTTTCCTGTGGTGGCATAACCTGTAAAATAATTTGAAGTGTTTTTAAACTATTTTGAGGTAGAATAAACTAATAAGCAACTAATATGCTCCCACGTCTATAAAACCACAGTGCCGATGCACTGCAGGTCTTATGGAGAGGCTACTTCTGATGGCATCCTCGACCACTCCAAACTGGATTACAGAGACTCTGTGGACCCTAGAGCTCCAGATCTCCTCCTCCAGCTTAGAACTTGGTGACGCGACGCACACTTGCTGCAGATCTTCATACGACCACTAGAGGGTTCTGTATTATTGTTGCACACAGGAGGACTGGTTTCATTTTGCAACGCATAATACTTTTTATCAGTAGCGTGCATTATTCAGAACGCCAAGTCATGTACATTTTATCTTGTATGGAATTTTAACAAAATATATATTGCTTCAAGGAGGCGTTTACAGAAATCCATTCCTTAAATTTTTAAAAATAAAGAACATGGAACTTTATCATTCAACAAAAAAGGTTCTTCATTGAGGATTAAAAAAAAAAAAAAAAAACCTTTAGTAATATATCATGTTTTATGTGTGCGAAACCCCTCAAAACAAGATGACACTTTTCCATTTTTATGCAGCAGAAAAAAACTTTTTTCATTATTTTTTTAATTTATATAAATAAAACATTTTTTAAACTCTGTGCAGTAAAGTTAGACTTAATGATATTCCTGTTGATGCCGTTCAGCTGCCAATCTGCCACCTGTAAGTCCAGATGCATACTACAAGCTGAGGGGCAATTTAAGAGCCACAGGGTCCCTTGATGAGGAGCTGGAAGGAAGCGATTAAGTGTAGAACTCTGGTAAAATAGTACTGGCATACACATTAAGAATATGCGAGACACTGCACATGAATGTCAATCACAGTCAGTGTTTAAATATTTTATGTTGCCCTCCAGGTTGTTATCATTGATGGCATCAGGGAGTTTGAATCTGAAATGTAAATTCTACATGTCTTGGGCTTTGTCTTATCATCATATGACATGAGAACATTAAATACAACATCAGAGGTGAAGGTCATGAGGCTGAATTTATTTGATCAAAGTAAAATCAATAATATATAATGCAATAATATTGCATATATATATATATATATCTTTTTTTTCTGTTTATTCCATGAAGTTCATCAAGTTCATTTTGATCAAATAAATGCAGCCTCGGTGAACATAAGAGACTTCTTTCAAACATAAATCTATTATTCCAAACTTTTGCAGTGTATATTACAGTTGTAACTTAACTGAATATAAGCAGTATACATGCTGTTGTGAATACATGCTGAAAGAAATTGTTCCAAGTTACTTTCCTAATCCTATGCAAGGAAGCTTAGTTCCAGCTGAGAAGAGGAAAAAGGCTACAATTCACACATGATCACCAAATCTGAACAACTAAAATTGGATAGACACCGCATGGCATGCAAAATCCTGCCTGCAAAAGGCAGATGGTATGGTCAGAATCTGGCACATCATAAATCCACACATCCTTCCTGCACTGTGTCAACAGGGCACATTGGTGACGCTGGTTTAACAGCCCTAGAAATGTTTTCTTGGGACATATTAGACCAACCCACCATCGTCCGAATGACGCAGGTTGCCCGAGTGCTGCTTTGATTATGTGCACACAAATAGCGACTAACTAGCCATTTTCAGATTTTGCTCTGGTCCTTCAGATCTGTGGAAGTGGAAGGATTTAGAGTATGAATGTGCAGCCAGAAAGTCTGCAGAAACTGCATGGAGTGAGTCAGCATGGTAAAAATCCCCATGGATTGTTTCCAGCATTCTATTGAAATCATTATGCAAAAATTCTGCCTAATGTGAAGACAAAAGCAGTTAGTTAGTTTGAGACTGTTAAGTAGTCATCATAAAACCAAGAAAAACAGCATGGGACATAAATTGGTCTAATCAATTATTTTGCATTATCTATTAATGACAACATTAACTGCATTTCTCTCAAGATGTGCAAGTATACAGACTATAATATGAAAATATCACAAATGATACTTCTTTTGAAGTTGCAAATATAAAATAATTGTGATATGAAAGGTTTTTATTTTTTGAAATAAATAACTATCCTGTCATGCCAATTTCTGTAACAATATTTGTCTATTTAGCCAATTAGAAAGCCCAGAGGTGCTTGTCAATCATTTTGCACGTTCTCAATGGGCAGTTCATATATTGGGAGCCACAAGTTTGAAATTGAGGTTGAGTTTGTAGCATATTCATGAGTCTGGAGGGTGCGAAATGTTTGTGATTTCTCATCTTTCATGGCTTTAACATCCTTAAAGGAACGGGAGGACCGAAGAAAATTAAGAAGCAAAAATGAACCTCACTTTTCACAGCAGCAGGTTATTGAGATTCAGAAAGCTGAAAACAGATGCTTGACAGATGATTATATTGCTGTAGAAAGATGGGGCGTGTCTAATTCTGTGGCTAAAGATAGCAGAAGTTCTAGAAAGCACTTAGACTAGGTGGTTGAATTTGATCTTTGTTTTCAAGCCTCAGTTCTATTCTGTGCAATTACTAGGATTGGTTTGCAACTGATGTTATTTTTCAATAAATCAGTTTTGAACACAAACAGATTACTCCCCTTTTCTACAACAACAGAACTATTGTGATGTGTTTTGTGTATGATTCCGGGTCTTGGTATGAAATTGTCAAATTTGACGTGACAACTGCAACAGCATTGCCCTCTCTGTAGCTTGAACTGAAGCGGCTTTTACTCAGCTCTCAGACCCGCAAAGTCATTACTTTAAAGATGTTTATGAGCGGTGGTTGTGCTGTCACACTCTCCAGGTTCAGGCCTGCTAGGTTTCATGAATGAATGATTTTTCACCGTCAGTTGTCTTCCAAAATCTGCTCTGGAACACTTTTAGGTTTTATCAGGATGCTTTAGCCTTTAAAATAATGATCTAACAAAGAAAACCGAAAACAATTGCTAGCAGCTCTGGCATCATTAATTAATGGCTAACCTTCAATTATGCATTTTTAATTGACTGTTTCTACTGCTTAAGGGTCATTAATTATGAATCTTCTCTTAAATTAGAAGACCACAATTCTCTTCATGCTTTTCTTCTGCATTTACTTATCTGGCATTTCATTCAATGGATCGTGTTTTTCCTCCTTGCAATCGTGTTTAGATCTCAGAAGATATAAAGTCATAATTACTAGATATAAAAATGTAAACTGGCATTTGCAAGACAAAAAGCTGTGAGATAAAAAGTCACGATTCACTTTTTATTTGGTGCTGGAAACAAAACAACTGAGATGAAAACTCAGAATTCTAAGGAAAAAGTCAGAAATATACATTTATATCAAACAAATCTAAATTTACATGCAATTACCTTGTGTATGTACTGTATGCATATATATATATATATATATATATATATATATATATATATATATATATATATATATATATATATATATTTCTCAAACACTTTTTTACTCAAAATGACCCATTTATACTCTAACACTATCCACTGATTGTTACCGTCATTGTGTGTGGTTTACCGAGTATCGACGTCTCTGTGTTAATTAGGGTAATAATTATATTGGGTGGACATATTGTTTTTAAAGAATAATAAGCTGTCCATCATGGATGTTTTCCAGTGCTGCCTTATTAAAATAAATTGTATAAACTGTACTAAAATGGAAATGAACTACTAGAGTGTAGCATTTAACAAAATAAATAAGTAGATATTTCTCATCAAAAAAAAAAAAAGTTAGATTAATTTAGCAAAGGGATTAAGTAGATTTTTAATTAAGTAAATATTTAAATGTTACTTAAAATGTATGTGTGCAAAAACTTGCAAAATAAAAATTAAGTAAAGCTACTTCTTAGTGTGTTCTATGGCTCTCACTTTAGGAATTTTTTTTTTCTGCTACAGATTTAATATAGTTATTCATTTCTGACTATAACTGTGTAGTCTTAAACAGTCTTAAACAGTCCCTGTGGAGTCTAAACTGAATGTTATACCATTGAAGGATTCAGTGCTATGCTCTAATTGAACCTGACACTATGCATGCACTGTCTGCTTTAGAACACGATGACGTCCTTCGGGTTTGTGACTGATAGAAGTTGCTATGAGTCACACAGCAAATGAACACCAGTCGCTTTTACCTCTCCGATGAGAGCCACCATCATCTCTCGCTTCAGAGATTATTATCCACACACAACCAGGCTTCACATTGCTATCTGTGTCAAAGTGATGCAAAGGCACATTTTTTTTTCACTAATTAACAAACAGTTTTGTAGTTCTAATAGGCCTCGCACTGAAAGAATATCTGCTGTCTACGGATGTTATTTCATCTGCTGTCAAACAGATTTTATTTTGCAGTGATGATACATTCAAGATTCACTGCTGACACACATTGAAGGGATGGTTGGGCCAGTGGTCTAGCTAATTTAACCACAGAAAACCACTGATTGGGCCAAACAGACGCACAGCTGCAGCATAGAATCCGTAGGTTTCACACAAAGGTTTATTAGAGGGTGATTCTCCTGACAATGATCCCTGTTCCCAGTCTACTTGTCGCAGCCCAGTCCATTTCCACACCACTCAATGTGGAAAATTCCAGCTGCCAATCACCCCTTCCAGCTGTCCCAGCTTCAAATAGAGAAGAATTTGAACCTAATATTAGCTCAGCATTAAGTGTTTCTATGAAATATGCTACTCACACACTTTAGAAAACAAATGTGGCATGTTTTATGTTTTAGTTCACTATAATATTAAAAATATAAAATGTATGTTGTAAACAAATATATATATATATATTATAATATATATATATATAGCATAAAATTCAAGGCATTAATGTTTGCCTACATAACCACCACTGGCTCTGCACCCCTTTATCTAAATTCATTTCTTCAGACTTATGTGCCCTCTAGAAGCTTGCTTTCTGCAAGTGAACATCACTTTATCTATCCCAAGATGCACAAAATCACTTTCACAGACTTTTTAATGAACTGTTGTCTCCTGGTGGAATGACCTCCCAACTCAATCCGAGTCCTCAGCCGTCTACAAGAAACGACTAAAAACACATCTGTTCAATCTTTATTTAACCATCTAACTCTAGCACTTTCTATTCTATTTTAATTTTACTTTATCTATTTATCTTCTTTTATATAAAAAAACAACAAAAAGATATATATATATATATATATATATATATAAATACAAAACTCAAATAAATAATTTGCATAAGTATTCAAACTGCATTCAAATTGCATAAGTATTCAAGCTTTGCATGTCAGCATTTGGCAATTATCTGCTATTCTTCACCTCGCCTCTTCACCTCTCAAGCTCTGTCAGGTTGGATGAGGGCAGACGCACATTTTCAGGTTTCTCCAGAAATATATGATTGGGCTTAAGCTCAGGCTGTGGCTGGGCCACTTAAGGACATTCACAGAGTTGTCTATAAGACACTCTTGCTGTGTTTAGGGTCATTGTCCTGTTGGAAGGGGAACCTTCTGCCCAGGTTCTGAATGCTCTGGACTGGGCATTCATTAAGGCTATCACTATGTTTTGGTGTATTGAGCATTTTTGGTCTTTGCTTTAACATGCATTTCAGCTGTTGGACCTTTTATCAAGACATGTGCCTTTTCAAATCATACCCATTCAACTGAATTTACCACAGGTTAACTTCAT